>NC_041382.1:504564796-504582571 GCF_002162155.2 Triticum dicoccoides | reverse complement strand
TCCGAGTGGAGAGCAACCCTCCCACTTAGGCGCTTAGCTGCAAACCCATACTCGCCTAAGTTAAAAAACTACTCTGAGTGGAGAACAACCCTCCCACTTGGGGACTTAGCTGCGATCCCGTACTCGCCTAAGTTAAAAAAACTACTCAGAGTGGAGAGCAACCCTCCCACTCGGGGACTTAGCTGCGATCCCGTACTCACCCAAGTTAAAAAACTACTCCGAGTGGAGTGCAATCCTCCCACTCGGGGGCTTAGCTGTGAACCCATACTCGCCTAAGTTACAAAACTATGTCGAGCAGATAGAAATCCTCCCACTCAACGGCTTGGCTGCATACTCAGAGTTGCGTCACAAATACAACGTACGGTTGCACTCTAAGCTGCGCCACAAGTACAATGTCTGGTTGCACTCGGAGCTACGCCACAAATACAATGACTGGCAGCTCTCGGAGCTGCGTCACAAGTACAATGTCTGGTTGCACCCGGAGCTGCGCCACAAATACAATGACTGGATGCTCTTCGAGCTGCGTCACAAGTACAACGCCTGGTTGTACTCGGAGCTACGTCACAAGTACAACGTCTGGTTGTACTCGAAGATGCGCCACAAGTACAACGTTAACTCCGAGTGGGGAGCGACCCATCCACTTGAAGTTTCAGTTATTATTCCCAATTCACTTGAAGTCAAGAAACTCAAAGGTGGTGAAGACAAAGCAACTACATTCAGAAGAAAAAAACAAGTTTGGATAAAGTCCATGAAAGTTCTGAACCACCAGCAGAAGTACTCGAGCGTCAAGACCGAAAGAGTTTTAACGATTAAAAAATCACTCGGCATCCCGAGGCAAATTAAATCAAGCTATCAAGTTTTCCACTCGGCAGGAGAAGGACTAGCTGGCTCGACGAACTCATCTAGGTCGATTCCATCTGTGATGCGAGTAGCAGCCTCGATGAAGGTCTCCATAAAGGGCTAGAATTGTAGCTTCTTGGTATTGGTGACCTTGAGAGCCGCCAACTTCTCTTCTCTACGAGTGTGCTCAGCGGCAGAGGACTTCTTCCACGCCTACACTCGACCAGGGATTTCATTGAGTCGAGTCATCAAAGACTCGATGTCATTTTGGAACGTCACTCCTGGCCAGAGCTCTGTGTCGATTCGTGACACCGCCACTTTCAGTCGTGCAAGATACTCCATAACGCTGGCGACGACGACATGGACGTAGGGTAGGGTCATAGGCCTGACCTAGACACCCTGCCCAAGGACATTGACTTAAAGTCAGAAGCATTCAAGGGATACCATCATTCATTCGACCATAAACATTCCACTCATAAGATTCAAGTTCACTCGACCAAGGAGTACTCACTCGATCGTAACAAGAATCACTCAACAGATAGAAGAACTAAAGTCACTCTGTATGGCAACGGTCTGGCGTTACCTTATAGACTTAAAAGTCATTCATGTATCTTTATTGTTGGCGTTATCAGTAATGCCCATCTTTATGTACCTTAAACCCTGTGTAATTGAGGGCGGGAGGGGTCCGGCGCACTCTATATAAGCCACCCCCCTCCTCTGGCACAAGGGTTCGCACCCCCTGTAACTTCACACATATTACAATCGACCGAGCCTCCGAGCACCGAGACGTAGGGCTGTTACTTCCTCCGCTAAGGGCCTGAACTCGTACATCCTGCATGAACAATCTCACCGTAGCTAGGATCTTGCCTCTACATTCTTACCCCCTACTTTACTATCAGACTTAGAACCACGACAGTTGGTGCCCACCTTAGGGCCAGTGTCTTAGCGACTTTCTAGTGAGGTTGCAATTTTCGCCGACTCTTTTCATCATGGTTTCTGGCGGAAGTTTGGCTGAGGGCCGTGAGATCCGTCTCGGCGCGCTCGTCTTCATCACCGACGACTCCGTTTGTCTTGAGGAAGCTCCTCTCGACGTCGAGGCGCTCCCTGTCCATGGAGCAACACACTTTCGTGCGTGTGTTCATGGCATCCTGCTAAGGCAACCATCGACCCCGTATCGGTCAGTTCCCGCAGTACCTTCTCTCCCCGCTGTACGCCCCTGCAAGCGATTCGGTTGGTCGCGGATTCAGCAGTGGGTGAAGCACGCGGTGGCACGTCAGTCGACCACCCCTCAAGTCGCGGCAATTGAGCCTGATGAATCTCTCTACGGCCTGTTTGACCTGTCGACTGGCTCCGTTGAGACCTTGTCCGAGTGCGACAGCAGCGACTCCGCGGCAGAAGTCCTGATGGTCGACACGCCCCACAACCCGCCTAGCATACGCCGCAACGGCGGCAATGAGGGCGGCCGCAAGCCGTCGCGTATTCATGAAGAGTATCATTCTGAAACTCTCTCTTCTCAGCAGAGGGATGAACTTCACGACCATAATATGGAAGCCCTACACACGCTCGTTGTTGGAGAGACCTCTGAGGCTCGGGCCTTGGAGGCAGTGTGTTTAGCCACTTTGGCTGAGCGCACTCCACTAGAGAATCTTTAGCGTTCACTCGACGAGCGTGCTCAGCGGCAGATCCCCGAGTCCAGTCAACGACAATGGCAATTATTTCCACCGGAACCACAGGTATACTACACTCCGATTCAGAATCTTACTGCTGCGGCCCGTATAGCAGAATCCATTCAACCTTTCCAGTCGGAAGCTGGTAGAGATTTAATGTAGATCAGAGTGCTGCTCCGAGCAGCAGGAGAGCAGAACACGACAGTTTCCTAGTCGCGCAACAGTATCCGTAGCAGATCTGTGGTGGCTGATCCCGTCCACTCGGCCCACAGCCCAAGATCGCCTCCGCGGCGTGAGGGACGCGGGCACCGTCAAGGGCAGTATTTGGGTCGGAATCATGAGCAACAAGATCGTCGGCTCGACCGCGATGACTGTCGTCGAGTGCCTACACCCAAGGGAAGAGCGGAGAAGGCCGGTCAACCCAAGAGAGACATGGTTTGATGCAAGGTAAATTTTGGTGCAAGGTCTAGTGGACAGGAATCAAGCACAAAGGGAAGGGCAAGACAGAGATCACCCTACTGTAAACAGGGTTCATGTTTCTGGTCCCGAGTGTTTTAGCAGAGCCACCAGAGCTGCAGAGATCCCTCCCAATTTCAGGTTGGCGACTGGGGTCAGTAAGTTCACTGGTGAATCAAAGCCTGACACCTGGCTTGAAGATTACCGAGTGGCTATGCAGATCGGTGGACGAAATTATGAAGTTGCCATGAAGCATCTTCCCCTCATGCTTGAAGGTTCAGCTAGAGCTTGGTTAAATCAGTTGGCTCCAAAGCAGTATTTTTAGCTGGGAAGAGTTGGCCCGAGTGTTTGTGTCGGATCATGAGTTCCGGCAAACCCTTAAGGTTCAAACTCTAGGGTGTGCGCGAAGTTCTTTCCCTCCTACCGATCTACGCCCTGGCTCGCTAAGGTTTCGCGAACGAACTCGACGCACTCGCAACACAAAGACACCAGATTTATACTGGTTCGGGCCACCGTTGTGGTGTAATACCCTACTCCAGTGTGGTGGTGGTGGATTGCCTCTCGGGCAGATGAAGAACAGTACAAGGGGAAGAACAGCCTCCCGAGGTTGAGGTGTTCTTGTGCTTGGTGTGCTAAGGGTTCGGTGAGATGCCTCTTGATGAGTTGTCCCTCTACGGTGGTGGCTAGTTCTACTTATATAGGCCCTGGTCCTCTCCCTGAATATTGAGTGGGAAGGGAGCCAATAACGGCGGCCAATTTGAAAGGGGACAGCTAGTACAAGCTATCCTGACAAAAGGTGGTCTTCGCTTGACAAAGGTTCTGGTGGTGACACCATCCTGGGCTCCATGGTGACCTCCGTCCTGCCGTCCTTCTGGTCTTGTTCTCGTTGCACCGTTATGGAAACCTTTGCCTGATGCCTCAGTACTCCGCGCCTGCGCTTGCCTCCTTAGCACCAAACAGGAAACAAGGACACTGCGCGCGCTGGCGCCCGCCTGGTGTCGATCGTCATGGCTCATGTCACGAGAGCCTCGCGAGGTTTGCCCCGCCTTGATATCTCCGCTCCTCACAAGGAAGCCCGGTGAGGCCGCTCCTGAGGAGGACTTGCGTCGTCCGCCTCGCGAGGCTTGGCCCCTCGCGAGGGTCTTGAATGCCTTGTTGATGATGATGGGCCGTACAGACCTGCCAGCACAGCCACGCCATGGGTCGCAGGCAGGCAAGTCTGGGGACCTCTGTTCCCAGAATGCCGACAGTAGCCCCCGGGCCCAAGGCGCGCTCGGGCTTGGCTTCGAGGTGAAGCCAAAGGATCAAGCGCGGGGCGCCGCGGGCCCAAAAAGCCTGCAACCTCGGTTGACGCGTGGCGGTTGATTGGACATGGGTGTCTTCGCTTCCCCACGCTGCCTCGGCAACTGCCCGACTTGACAAAACGGCTAGCGCGGACAGCGCCTGCCTTCATTGCTTCTTCCTCCCCTCACTCCAGATCGCCTTTCCTGCTTCTCGCTGCTAGAACTTCCAGATCCGCTTCGACTTTGCTCCGCATCGGCGACCAATGGCGCCGCGCAAGGTCAAGTCCTCCTCGGCGCCGGCCTGGTTCGAGCCAGCCCTCGATGTGCCCAACATCACAGAGAAGAACCTTGCCTCCACGCGCTTGCTGACGGCGGGGGCGAGCAGTGAATGGGGGAAGACGGGGCTCCGGCTTGCCTCCGATGTGCCGGAGCCTGAGGGGAGCACCTTCTTCCCCTTCTTCTCGAGCAGCATCGCCGCCGGGTTGGTTCCCCCCTTCTCCGATTTCTTTTACGAGGTCCTTGATCACTATGGGCTGCAGGCGTTGCACCTCATCCCAACTCTATCCTCCTCCTGTCCATCTTTGCCTACTATTGTGAGGCATACCTGGGCGTGATGCCATCCGTGGCGCTTCTACGCCACTTCCTTCGCGTCAGCGATGGACACGTCTCCGGGTGCGCCAACTTCGTTGCATCCGGCAAGGCCAACTCAATCTCGAGCACTGGGAAGAGAGCCGACAACATTCGGGCTAAATGGGTCATGATGGACGCCAAGCGCGCCCACCCGCGCCTGGCACTGCCGATGGAGGCGCCCCAGTCTGACAAGGGGTGACCCTGTGTGGAGCTTACTGATGAGCGGGCGCCATCAGTGCTAGAGCAGATGCAGACCGATTTGAAGTCGGGCAATGCGAAGGCGGCCAAGGTGACTAGGGTTATGCTCCTGAGGGAATTCTTGACATTGTGTGTTGCTCCACTCCAGGCGCGCATGCGCCCCTTGTGGAAGCTTGGAGATGAAGCAGACAAGGTTCGTCTGAGCCCGGTGGCCCTACCTGATGACGAGCTGACTGCGGTTCTGCCTCTCTTGGTTGGGGACAACCAAGAGTACCCGCCGAGCGCCTTTATTCCCTTGTTCCATCGCAAGGACTAGGAGCAATTCATTGCTTCCAAGCCGACCTTTGATGCACACGGGCTAGTGCCGCCAGCGCTCGCTGGGGCCTCCGCAACGCCGAAGCCGGTGGAGGTGTCTTCTGACGAGTCCCACGAGGAGGAAGAGGATGAGGACGGCTCGGAGGAGATCCCCGAGGGAACGAGGGAGAATTCCCGCCTGAGCAAGGCCGACATCCTCCGCGCCCTACCAAACGATGCCAAGGTCGTCGCCCGCCAGGAGGTGAGGGAGCTGCCCCTTATCCCGACAAGGGGTAGATTGTCGCTCGTCTCCCGAGATGCTGCCTTCGACGTGGTACCGCTTGGGGCCGGCTCCGGCCCTTCTACCACACCGCCTTCTCCCGCCGGAGCCCGCGCGCCCACTTCTCAGGTCTCGACGCTTTCTGGCTTCAAGCTCACCAAGCGGAGGGTGGACTATGTCGCGGTGGATCAGTAAGTGCTTCGAGCTTCATCTTGTTCCTGCTTGTATTTGCTGTTTTCTGACATTCGCCTGGTCGATTAGGCTGGAGTCTTCAGCGAAGAAGAGGAAGGGGATACGGCAGTCGCCCCCTTCTGTCGAGAAAGGAGACGCGAGCACTCGTGCCTCCCCAACCAGGTCGTCTTTGTGAGGCCAAGAGGAGCGTCGTCGGGAGGAGTCAGCCCCCATGGTCCCGGAGGCGCCGACATCTGGCCCAGCTGAGGAGGTCCCGACTGTTCCGGAACCCGTAGTCTCCCAGGCCCTGGTGATGGTGTCGCCTCGTCCTTCTGCCATGCCTCCATCCCCAGGTTCTTCTGCCTCTGCTGCTGCCCTAGAGCATGCTCTTTTGGAGATGACCCAGTTGCATGCAGATCTCCTGAGCGAGGACCCGCGCCTGGTGGCCGGGCGCCTGGAGTTGGCCTCTGGCTGGCTTCACTCCGACGCGGTAGTTCACGCGACATCGGCGGCGTCTTCCGAGAAGGAGAAGCAGAGCGCTGCCAAAGCTGTAGCCGATCATGAGGCGGCGCTGAAGGACGCTAAGGCTGCTCGTGACCGCTGCAAAGAGCTGGAGGATGAGCTGAAGAGCCTGCGCGACAGGCACACCGAAGAAGCGCGCGACCGCCAGGTGCAGGAGGAGAAGATGAAGACCAGGGAGGACGCCATCAAGAACCGTGACGCTGAGCTGGGGGAGTTGGTGAAGACTCAGGCTGCCGAACGCAGCTGGCTGGAAGAGCTGGATCGGGAGGTGAAGGCGAGGGAGGCCAATCTTGATGCCAAGCCACGGGTTCTGGACGAAGACCGTGTGGCCTTTGCCGATCTCGAGGAGAAGTCTCGCGTGGCACTGAAGACGCTCTATGAGCACGGCTTGGAGAGGCCGCTGACCACCGATGAGGATGGCCCCGCCCTGCTGCTTCCTTTCTTAGTGAAGGCACTCGAGGAAGTCGTGGATGGCATCGGTCCTATGGCAGAGGCAGAAGCTTGCGTCATGTCTTCAGCTGCATTGACTCGTGTCTTCAGTCATCTGCACCTTCGCGACCCCAGCACTTGTCTTGACGAGCTGCTAGAGCATATGGTTGATGATCACTATGCAACCGTGCAAGGTCAGGTGGAAGCCCTGTTGAAGAGGTTCCGCGGCTTTGCCTCCACACCCTTATCCAGCGATGTCGCCGATCCTGCGGTTGGTGGTGCAGGTGCAGGCGATGTTACCCAAGGAGGAGCACCTTCTACAGGCGATGGCGGTGTCCAGGGGTGACATGCGGCTAGTCTCCTGTTTCATTCCAGTAATATTCATCAGGACTCGTGGAGGCGTTAAACTTTCATTTGGAATTGCAAGGATAATATGTTTTGTAATATTTGGTTCGAGATTTTGCAATTTTCTTCCTATCCGCTTTGTGTTCTGCGTCGGCAGAGCCCGACCCCGCGCATACCTCAACCGTCGTTGGGCCGACCGGAGACCAGGACGGACCAAGGAGTGAGGGGCTACGTGACCAGTTAGGCTCCTGAGTCGCGATGCTCAGGAGTCCCCATTGACGCGCAAACAGCTTATAGGAAGAGTACGCGAGGATAGATTAATGTTCTACGTCGGCAGAGCCCGGCCCCGCGCATACCTCAACCGCCATTGGGTCGACCGAAGACCAGGACGGACCAAGGAGTGAGGGGCTACGTGACCAGTTAGGCTCCTGAGTCTCGATGCTCAGGAGTCCCCCTTGACGCGCAAACAATTTCCATACCTACCCTCGCCGAGGCCTCGGGAGGGGCGTGCGGCGACCAGGTCCGGGAGACCTGTTTGAGCGGCCTGCGCTTGGGCGTGACCCGAGCGCAGCCCCCATGTCCAGCCCCCTCGCACGGCTCTCCCGAGGGGAGGCGTTGCGGTGGGGCTGGACGCTGAGCTCTGGGGCTCCCTAAGGTTGGTACGACCGTGGAGTCGCCCTCAGTTGTTTATCACTAGCGCAGAGCATAGTGCTTCCGCTTGTGCACGGGCATAGCCGCTCCTCGGCAGTGCCGACGGCCAGTGCGAAGCATGGTGCTTCCACTTGTGCGTGGAGGGGGCCCCCCTTCAGGAGGAGCCCCCAGGGCGTGTACAGCCCCACCCTGACACGTGGCTTGCACAACAGGGCTGCGAGGTGTATCTAGCCACTCGTGAGCCAGCGCGGGACTCGTGAGGCCCTACGTCAAGGCGGGTTGCGCCTGGTCTTGAACCCTTGATAGCTGTGCGTTCCTACGAGATGGTTAGGTGCAAGCGCTCTATGTCCTCAGGTCCCGGCCCTCGACCGAGCTCAGCCGCCGCTGGTATGCCAGGTCGCGATGCCGTGGTCAAGGCCAGGGGTGAGGGCTGGAGAGCCAGTAAGAGCTCCTGAGTCGCGATGCTCAGGAGCCCCCCTTTTAATGCGCGAGGGAATTTCATGATAGAGGGGCGGTCCCGCGACAGGCGGTAATCGAGCAGATCAAGCATGGAAGGCAGTTCAGCTCGAGCAAATACGAAAAGATATGTGGTACCGGGTCAGGCCCGAGCGGCTTGGGGATGATGTAGCCCAAGGGGCACCCCCGACAAGGTAAACTAAAGGCATAAGCAAAAGAGATACATGCCACAGGGACGGACCCACACGGCCTGGGAATAATGCTGCCCGTGGGGCACTCCCAGCTAAGCGAACTTGGAAAAGGTCACATGGTTCTGCCGACGAAGAAGAGTTGGTGCAGCTGAAGGGACGCGGCGAGGGGGTCGTTCCTCACGAGCCACCGGGGCCCTGAGCCTCGGGAGGCTCTGGGGGCTCAGGTGGTTCCCTGAGGACCGTCTCCATCTCTGCCAAGACGGTGTGGTGCCTGGCCTCCTGAGCCGCCAGGACATGTTGTAGGTTACACTGATAGGCTGACGACACGCTCGGCAAGCCGAAGGGCATGCGAACGTAGCTGTGTGGTGGACCCTCGCAATGGCCCACGCGCGAAGGCCAGAAAGGTTCCTGAGATGCGGCCCTGTTGACCCCTGGTATGTCAATGCAGACACGCAGCCCGACTTCCTCGCCTGGATGGGGAGTTGCGCCTCGTGAGCGGCGGTCGCCGCACATGGCCCTTGCGTCTTACAGTTCCTGAGTAGTCTTGGTGATGAACTCCTGAGCGGTGGGCGCTCCTTGCCTCGTGTTCTCCTGAGGGAAACGTGCTGCGAGGCACGCCTCCAAGTGGTGCCCGAGCACCTCCCTCGTGATGCTGGCAAGGTCTGAGGCCCTCCAGAAGAGAGCCCCCGAGCCCTGCCCAAGGAGGGCGCTGGGCGCGCCTTCCTATGCGATGAAGGGAGGCGCCCCTGGACCGAGCGCTGATCCTGACGAGGTTCCAGCCACGGCGCCGCCCTCCTGAGGTCCGGCACGGCGCAGCTGCTTCTTCTTCTTGGGGATGGCCTCGGGAGGATCCTCGCTCTTGCTGTCAGGGGCGTCGATTGCGGTAGCTTGAAAGGCGCGCCCGAGGGAGCATACTACATCCCTCTCTTAGCATGGGACCGTGATGATTCCGCCGCTCCCTGGCATCTTGAGGACATTGTAACCGTGGTGCGTCACCGGCATGAACTTGGCCAGGGCTGGATACCCTAGGATGGCATTGTATGGCAGACGGATGTGCGCGACGTCAAAGTCGATGAGCTCGGTGCAGTAGTTCTTGCGTTCCCCAAAGGTGACAAGGAGGCGGACCTGCCCTATCTGGGTGGTGGAACCATCGGTCACTCCTGAGAAAGGCTTGGTAGGCTGAAGCTGCTCATATGGCACTTCGAGGTTGTCGAACGTGTAGACGAACAGGATGTTGAGCCCTGCGCCGCCGTTGATGAGGGTCTTGGTAACTTGCACGTTGCTGATGACCGGTGAACAAAGCATTTGGAGGGCGCCAGCGGTGGCTGTGCACTTGAGCTGGTCTACAGAGCCGAAGGTGATGGCGCACTGGGACCACCCGAGCGGGCGCGTGGCCTCGAGCTTGGTGAGGGCTGCATTTACCTACGAGCGAATTGTTTGAAGCTACACTGTGAGGCTGGGGCCTGCGCGCCGCCCAAGATGCAGGCGATTGCGCGCGGCTCCTAGAAGCCCCCAGCCCCCTCGTCTTGATGGTGGTCGTCATTCCTTCTTGGTGGTGGCAGTAGCGGGGGAAGATCGGCGTTGCCCTGAGGGTGATCCTCATGAGGCTGGTCCCTCCAGGCGCCCTCGCGACGATGATCCTGCCAGCGGTCCTCAGGAGGCCTGTCGCTCCACTCCTGGCACGAGCCACGGTCGTCCCAGTGTCCGCCTCCACCTCCTCCTCCTCGGCCATAGCCCCGGTCGCTGCGCTCGGGGCATCAACCGAAGCATCCTTCGCGAATGGCTCTGAGTTCTTGACAGTTACTGGTGTTGTGGGTGTTCAGGTTGTGGAAGGCGTAGAATGGCCAACTGTTCTTGGAGGACTCGGGCTGGTCTCTGCCTCGCTTGGTGTCCGGCTCCGCAGCGAGCACGACTGCTTCCTTGCGCTTTACGTCCTTGGCTTTGGCCTTCTTCTCCTCTGCGCCCGCAGCTGGCAGCTCGAGGAGGGAGAGGCGCCCCTCCTCAGCCCTTGCGCACTTGGTCGCCAAGTTGAACAGCTCCTGAGATGTGCACAACTCTTTGTGGATAGCGAGCTCCTCCTTCATCTTGATGTCGCGGACGTCGTTAGAGAACGCGGAGATGATGGCCTCATCCGAAACCTTGGGGATCTTGAGGCAAGTGTTGTTGAAGCACTGGATGTACTTCTGGAGGGTCTCTCCTAGTTGTTGCTTGATGCGGGGCAGGTCACCCGCGGCTGGCGGGTGGTCACGAGTGCCCTAGAAGTTGGCGACGAAGCGGTCACGCATCTCGTCCCAGGAGGAGATCGAGCCTTCCGGTAGGTCCAGGAGCCAGGAGCGGGCACCATTCCTGAGAGCCATAGGAAACCAGTTCGCCATGACTTTCTCGTCGCCATTGGCCGCTTTGATGCTCAGCTCGTAGAGCTGTAGGAACTCCACGGCGTCAGGGGTGCCGTCGTAGCGAGGAGGCAGATCCGGCTTGAACTTTCCCGGCCAGGCGACACTACGCAGTTCGGGGGTGAAGGCGCGGCAACCGGCCATGGTCGTCGGGGCTTGTCTCGGAGATGCAGCTTGGACTTGACGAGGCACACGTGCCGCCGGCGCGGGTAGCGCGCGGGCTTGGCGTGGCGGCGCGGGGAGCGCAGGTGCAGCTTCTCATGGCCGAGGAACCTCTTGGTAGCTCCTCTCTTCGCGCGCGGGCACCGGGCGTGGTGGATCGTGCCATGGGGCCGCGCGCCTTGGCGCCAAGGCACCGTCTTAGGGCGGAGGTGGTGGAGGCGCTCCATGAACCGCGTCGCCTGTGGCTGGAGGAGGGTGAGGCAGAGAGGGGGATGGCGCCAGGGAGCCCCCTACTGCGCGGACAAGCTCGGCGACGCGGTCGAGCCAATCTTCATAGAGGTCGTCGATCGGGCGGTAGCGCAGTAGTTTGTTCGCCATGAGGAGCGCGGCCTGCACGTCCATGGGAGCACGACGTGCGTGGGACGAGGAACCGGCCGGGGTCAGCGATGGGGTGGCGGTGCGGCCGTCCTACCGTACCGATGGGTGCAGCAAGGACGCTTGCTGCTCGTTCCCCGTCGGGCCGGTGGCGGCGTTGGTAGTAGGCGACGAGGAACGACGAGGTGGCTCGCCGACGGGAGCCGTCTGGGCAACGCGGGCAGTGAGGGCATCCCGGCTCTCAGCTCGAGCGTGGCGAGCATCCGCCATAGAGACGACAGAGCGACGGAGCGTCGATCGACAGAAGGGAAGCTACGGTGCACCCCTACCTGGCATGCCAAATGTCGGATCACGGGTTCCGGCAAACCCTTAAGGTTCGAACTCTAGGGTGTGCGCGAAGTTCTTTCCCTCCTACCGATCTATGCCCTGGCTCGCTAAGGTCTCGCGGACGAACTCGACGCACTCGCAACACAAAGACACAAGGTTTATACTGGTTCGGGCCACTGTTGTGGTGTAATACCCTACTCCAGTGTGGTGGTGGTGGATTGCCTCTCGGGTGGATGAAGAACAGTATAAGGGGAAGAACGGCCTCCTGAGGTTGAGGTGTTCTTGTGCTTGGTGTGCTAAGGGTTCGGTGAGATGCCTCTTGATGAGTTGTCCCTCTACGGTGGTGGCTAGTTCTACTTATATAGGCCATGGTCCTCTCCCTGAATATTGAGCGGGAAGGGAGCCAACAACGGCGGACAATTTGAAAGGGGACAACTAGTACAAGCTATCCTGACAAAAGGTGGTCTTCGCCTGCTAAAGGTTCTGGTGGTGACGCCGTCCTGGGCTCCATGGTGACCTCTGTCCAGCCGTCCTTCTGGTCTTGGTCTCGTTGCACCGATATGGAAACCTTTGCCTGATGCCTACTCCGCGCCTGCGCTTGCCTCCTTAGCACCAAAGAGGAAACAAGGACGCTGTGCGTGCCGGCGCCCGCCTCGTGCCCGCCTGGAGTCGATCATCATTGCTCACGTCACAAGAGCCTCGCAATGTTTGCCCCTCCTTGATATCTCCGCTCCTCACGAGGCAGCCCGGTGAGGCCACTCCTGAGGAGGTCTTGCGTTGTTCGCCTCGCGAGGCTTGGCCCCTCGCGAGGGTCTTGAATGCCTTGTTAATGATGATGGGCCGTACAGACCTGCCAGCACAGCCACGCCATGGGCCGCAGGCAGGCAAGTTTGGGGACCCCTGTTCCCAGAACACCAACAGTTTGTCAGAACATCTGAGGGCACGTGCAAACGGCCAGCAGGATTGACTGAATTGCAGCACTGCATGCAAAAGCCGAATGAAACTTTGAGGGATTACATCCAGAGATGGACCACTTTACACCACACTGTAGAGAATGTGTCTCATCATCAAGCAGTGTGCGCCTTCAAGAAGGGCGTTCGGTACCGGGAGCTCAACCTGAAATTCTGTCGAATAGGAGACATGTCTTTGACTCGAATGATGGAGATAGCCACTCGGTACGCCAATGGCGAAGAAGAAGACCAACTCCGCAGTGGAAAGAGTAAACCGGTCGGCCAGGACACCGGAGGGGGAAATTCCAATCGGAAGCAGAAGCGCAAAGCAGAGCCTGCAGCACCTGGAGAGGTTGCAGTCGCAACCCAAGGAAATGCTAAAGGAAAACCTAAAGGGCCCCGGACCCCTAAGAAGGTGAAAGATGCAGCGAGTAACGATGTGTTGGATTTACCATGTCACATTCACATCAAGAAGGATTAAGAGGGAAATCTCATCTATCCTAAGCATACCACTCGGCAGTGTCGAGTCCTTATACAGCAGTTCAGAGGAAAGCAACCCAGTGAGAAGGATGAAGAGTCTGATAAAGATGAGGACAAGGAAGAGGATGATGATGGTTTTCCCAATATCAATTCCACTTTGGTGATTTTTGCTGATGTTGAAAGCAAAAGTCGACTGAAAGTCATCAACAGGGAAGTGAACATGGTTGCTCTGGAAACACCGACGTATATGAAATGGTCAAAGACTCCCATTACATTCGACTGGTCAGATCACCCGCTGCATGTTGCTACCCCTAGGAGGCAGGCGTTGGTGGTCGACCCGGTCGTTGGAGGCACCCGACTGACCAAAGTTTTGATGGATGGTGGTAGCGGATTGAACATCTTATACGCTGAGACCCTCCGAGGGATGGGCATTCCGATGTCCAAACTCAGTGAGAGTAACATGCGGTTTCATGGAGTTATACCTAGGAAGAAAGCCGATTCACTTGGCCAGATCACCCTTGATGTGGCTTTCGGCGATTCAAAGAATTACCAGAAGGAAAAGTTGACATTTGAAGTCGTGGATTTTCATAGTGCTTATCATGCTATCCTGGGCAGAACTGTGTATGCCCGTTTCATGGCTTGACCATGTTATGTGTATCTCAAGCTCAAGATGCCTGGCCCTAGGGGCGTGATTACAGTCACTGGTAATCGGCAGCGAGCAGAACAGTGCTTCTAGAAGGGCTCAAAGATTGCCGATGAACAGATGGCAGCAATTGAAATGGAAGAATACAAGAAAACAGCAGATCCAAGTGATTTTTTGAGAGCTAAGAAGCCTGCTTCAGAGTCTGCATTTAAGTCGATTGGTGAAACAAAGTCTATTCATATTCACCCGACTGATCCCAATACTACTCTGACTCATATATCAACAACACTCGACAGCAAATAGGAAGAAGCGCTCATCCAGTTCCTCCGTGAGAACTAGGACATCTTTGCATGGAAACCTTCTGACATGCCAGGTGTACCCAGAGAGCTAGCTGAGCATCGTTTGCGAGTTGACCCAAAGGTTAAACCTGTGAAAGAGTATCTCCGACGGTCCACCGTGGAGAAGCGAAAGGCGATTGGCGAAGAAGTGGCTCGGCTTCTGGCGGCCGAGTTCGTCTGAGAGATTTACCACTCCGAGTGGCTCGCCAATGTCGTCATGGTTCCCAAGAAGGATGATTCACTCCGTATGTGTATTGACTTCAAGCACATCAATCGGGCCTGCCCAAAGTATCATTTTCCTCTATCCCGCATCGATCAAATAGTCGACTCGACTGCGGGATGTGAGCGACTGTCCTTTCTGGACACATATTCCGGGTATCATCAGATCCGACTGTATGGGCCCGATGAAATAAAGACAACCTTTATCACCCCATTTGGGTGCTTTTGCTATGTTACCATGCCCTTTGGTCTCAAGAATGCTGGCACCACATTCATGCGCATGATACAGAAGTGCCTGCTCACTCAAATCAGTCGGAATGTGGAGGCGTACATGGATGACATCATGGTTAAGTCATGTAAAGGTTCCGACCTACTGACTGACCTCGTTGAAACCTTTGCAAATATGAGAAGATATGATATCAAGCTTAACCCGTCGAAGTGTACATTTGGAGTTCTAGGAGGCAAGTTACTCGGTTTCCTTGTTTCCGAACGAGGTATCGACGCGAACCCAGAGAAAGTCGGCGCAATACTCCGAATGAAACACCCTGTGCGCATACACGACATTCAGAAGCTTATTGGTTGTTTGGCCGCCTTGAGTCGGTTCATCTCTTGTCTCGGTGAAAAGGCATTGCCTCTTTACCGATTGATGAAGAAATCTGATAAGTTCGAGTGGACTCCTGAAGCTGACGCAGCGTTTGTAGAGCTCAAAACCCTGCTTTTCACCCAACCGGTGCTCGCTGCTCTAGTTAGCAAGGAACCTTTGCTGCTTTATATTGCAGCCACTGGACAAGTTGTCAGTACATTACTCATGGTCGAGCGGGAAGAAGAAGGTAAAACCTATAAAGTTCAGCGCCCAGTGTACTATATTTCTGAAGTCTTAACTCCATCCAAGCAGAGGTATCCGCATTACCAAAAGTTGGTCTATGGAATTTACTTGACTGCAAAGAAGGTGGCACATTATTTCTCAGATCACTCCATCACAGTCGTCAGCGACTCTCCATTGTCAGAAATTCTGAACAACAAAGATGCAACTGGTCGAGCCACAAAGTGGGCGATTGAACTCTTTCTGTTGGATATCAAGTTTGAGGCAAAGAAAGCAATCAAATCCCAAGCAATAGCAGATTTCCTCGTCGAGTGGATTGAATAGCAACAACCGACTCAAGTCCAGTCGGAACATTGGACTATGTTCTTTGATGGATCCAAAATTTGAGTGGTTATGGTGCTGGAGTTGTTCTGGTATCCCCGCGAGGCGACACACTTAGTTATGTCCTTCAGATTCCCTTTGATTCCTCCAACAATGAGGCTGAGTATGAAGCTCTTTTGCATGGGTTGCGAATGGCCATTTCACTCGGCTTCCTTCGCCTAATGGTCTTCGGCGACTCGGATTTGGTGGTTATCAAGTGATGAAAGAGTGGGATGTCAGAAGCCCAGCTATGACTGGCTATTGCAATGCAGTTAGGAAGTTAGAAAAGAAGTTTGAAGGTCTAGAGCTCCACCATATTCCCCGACCGAAGAACCAGGCAGCAGATGACCTGGCTAAGATAGGTTCTACGCGAGATCCCATTCCGAACAATGTGTTCTTAGAGCATCTTCACACACCATTAGTCCAGGAAGATCCCTTAATGGAAGAGCCCCGGCAACCTAAGAGTTCCACTAATCCGACTGAAGTTGAAGTCCCAGCTATGGTCGACCTAGTCATGGAAGTTTTGGTCGTCATTCCTGATTGGATTGTACTGTACATCACATATATTCTCAGGAAAGAGCTGCCAGAAGACGAAGATGAAGCACGACAAATCGTCCGTTGATCCAAAGCCTTCATCGTGATAAGCGGTCGACTGTACAGAGAAAGTGTGACTGGAGTTGCTCAATGATGCATTGCTCCAGAAGAAGGTCGAATGATCCTCAATGATATCCACTCGGGAACCTGTGGTCACCATGCGTCCTCACGGACAATCATGGCCAAAGCATACCGAGCAAGTTTTTACTGGCCGCGAGCAAATGAAATGGCAAAGGAAATATTCAAGAAGTGTGAAGGTTGCCAGTTCTACCCCAACATGTCTCACAAACCCGCCTCAGCCCTGAAGACCATTCCACTCATCTGGCCATTTGCCGTTTGGGGGTTGGATATGGTTGGACCCTTGAGGACTAGCAGACGTGGTTTCACTCACATACTTGTTGCAGTCGACAAGTTTACTAAATGGATTGAGGCCAAGCCCATCAATAGCCTCGATTCGAGCACTGCCATTAGCTTCGTCAGGGGGCTAACATTCAGGTTTGGAGTCCCGCACAACATCATCACAGACAATGGATCAAACTTTGATTCAGATGAATTCAGAGCTTTCTATGCTTCCCAAGGCAGTCGGGTTGATTATGCTTCAGTCGCTCATCCGCAGTCGAACGGACAAACAGAAAGAGCAAATGGTTTGTTCCTCCAAGGGTTGAAGCCCAGGCTAATGCGAGATCTCAAGCATGCGGCTAGCGCCTGGGTAGATGAGTTACCATCAGTACTGTGGGGCCTGAGGACAACGCCGAATCGGTTGACTGGTTGGACTCCCTTCTTCCTGGTCTATGGAGCCGAGGCCGTGCTACCGACTGATTTGCTTCACAATGCCCCGTGAGTCGAACTCTTCTTAGAAGCCAAAGCAGAACAAGCCCGTCAAGATGTCGTTGACCTTCTGGAAGAGGAAAGAGAGATGGTGCTGATCCGGTCGACCATCTATCAACAAGATTTGCGGTGTTTTCACGCTAGAAACATCAAAGGTCGAGCAATTCAGGAAGGAGACCTAGTTCTCCGAGTGGACCAGCAACATCCACACAAGCTTGCCCCTGCCTGGGAAGGCCCCTTCATCATCACCAAAGTTCTCCACAACGGTGCATATCACCAGTACGACGTGGAACACAAGAAAGACGAGCCACGCGCCTGGAATGCGGAGCTTCTCCGCCACTTTAACACTTAATCATTCGGACTGTCGAGATGTAATAAGAAGTACCTTTCAGTTTGTTTATCAAAGACAAGGTTTTGCAGTCTCCTAAATGATTGTTATTTCTTATGCATGTATCCAAAATCGCCCAGCGGGTGGCTTAGCTGCGAACCTAATTCGCCTAAGTTCCAAAAATTAAAATCCCACCGAGTGTAGAGAAAGTCTCCCATTCGGGGGTTTAGCTGTGAACCTGATTCGCCTAAGTTTAAAAAATCCTACCGAGTGGTGAGCAACCCTCCCACTCGGGGGCTTAGCTGCAGTCCAGTACTCACCTAGGTTTAAAAAATCCTACCAAGTGGTTACAACCCTCCCACTCGGGGGCTTAGCTGCAGTCCAGTACTCTCCTAAGTTTAAAAAAATCCTACCGAGTGATGAGCAACCCTCCCACTCGGGGGCTTAGCTGCAGTCCAGTACTCGCCTAAGTTTTTTTTTAAATCCAACCGAGTGGTGAGCAACCCTCCCACTCGAGGGCTTAGCTGTAGTCCAGTACTCAC
>NC_041382.1:504557098-504564530 GCF_002162155.2 Triticum dicoccoides | reverse complement strand
AAATCCTACCGAGTGGAGAGCAACCCTCCCACTCGAAGGCTTAGCTGCAGTCTAGTACTCGCCTAAGTTTAAAAAATCCTACCGAGTGGTGAGCAACCCTCTCACTCGGAGGCTTAGCTATAGTCCAGTACTCGCCTAAGTTTAAAAAATCCTACCAAGTGGTGAGCAACCCTCCCACTCGGGGGCTTAGCTGCAGTCCAGTACCCGCCTAAGTTTAAAAAATCCTATCGAGTGGTGAGCAACCCTCCCACTCGGGGGCTTAGCTGCAGTCAAGTACTCGCCTAAGTTTTAAAAACACGCTCCATCCTTGTCCACGAGGACAGCGAAGTGCAGGTCGACCACGATCTGTCCTCAGAGCTTCAACACAAATACAATGTTCACTCCATCCTTATCCGCAAGGACGGCGAGGCGCAGGTCGACTACGATCTGTCCTTGGAGCTTCGACACAGATACAACATCCGTTCCATCCCGATCCGCAAGGACGACGAGGTGCAGGCCATGGGCAACACTAAGTACCTTTGTCCATGGTACACTCGACTGAGCTGCGTCACAAAGTCAGTAGCAACTCAAACTGAAGAAACAAGTTCTACTCAAAGAGTTAAAAGATCCAAAAGCAACCAAGTTCAGATAAATCCTATAAGGTTCCAGATCGCAGTTTAAGGTACTCGGGCATCAGGCCCGAAGAAGTTTAAACGGTTACAAAAACCACTCGGTATACCGAGGCAAATTTAATCAGATCATAAAAAGTTTGTTCACTCCACGGGAGGACTGGCAGACTCGACAAATTCATCCAGGTCGATCCCATGTGCAATCTGAGTGGCGACGGAAATAAAGGTTTCCATGAAGGACTGGAAGTCATGCTTTCTGGTATTGGCAACCTTGATCGCTGCTAGCTTTTCCTCCTTGGCTTCCTTGCAGTGGACTCGAACTAGCGATAGAGCTACGTCAGCACCGCGGCAAGCAGATGACTTCTTCCACTCCTGCACTCGGCCAGGGATCTCGTTGAGTCGAGTCATCAAAGACTCGAGGTCATTCTGGGGCGTCTCCTGTGGCCAAAGCGTTGAGTCAATCCGCGACACCGCAACCTTTAGGCGAGCAAGGTAGGCCGTAACACTGGCAACACGGGATTCCAGTCGAAGCACGTTCATGGCAGCTTCATCACCAACAGGGGAAAGGACGGGGTCCGGGCCTATCTCGATCCGTCCGGTTTCTTCTTCAAAGTTTTGGCAGAATTCTACAAACGCAAATATTGAGTCGACGGTTGCATGGTGAATTGACGATAGCTAAACAGTCGGACAAGGAAGAATACCTTCGCATAAGGAATAGCTTCTTGGCGAGTGCCCCAGATAAGCTTCCAGATCATTTCTCTTAAGAGAAATGCCTTCAATCTTCTCGTTCAAATCCACTTTGTATTTCTTCAGACGAGTCACTTCTCGGTTGGACTCGTTAAGGGATGTCTTCAACTTGGTGTTTTCTTCCTCCAGCGCACCGACTGAGGCCAGCTTCTTATCAGCAAGCGCAGTCTTCTCCTGAGCCTCCTTTTGCACAGTAGAAAGATCGAGGTCCTTTTTTGCCAGAGCCTGCTTCATTTTCTCTGAAAGATATGCACTCGGGTCAGACAAAAGAGTGATGTCGGGTGGTAGGTGCGACATATGCCAACGGGTGGCTTATCATTGTGGGAGCCAGTAAGACGTCGCCGGTGCCTGGAAGCGGGACGAGGCGAAGACATGCACGCCGGTGAATCTTACCCAGCTTCGGGGCTCTCCATGGAGATAACACCCCTACTGCTGCTCTGCGGGGTCTCCGCATGATCACTAGATGAACAAGTGGCTACAAGATGCTCCTTGAGCTGTTTGGCGAGAGGAGGAAGAAGGGCACGGCTCGCTCTCTTCTCCTCCCTATGTGGTGTCTAAAACTAGCACAGATCAACCCTTTGCATGGGTGCCCCGGGGGGTTTATATAGGCCCGCCCCCCGGGGGTACAATGGTAATCCGGCTGGGCGTGGGCCCTAGCCGTCTGTGACTACGCTCGCCGGCTTCTGCGCCGACTGCTGGGGCCCGCCGGCTGGTGGGTCCCACCGGCTGCCAACTCCTTGGTCAACAGGCAGGCCCCACTGCCAAGGGTCTTGTCGGTGGCTGGTTACTGTTGCCTCAACCTGATGACGAGGGCTTCATCGAGGTAAGCGTGGCTACAGTGCCGCCGTCCGGCGGGCGATCGCTGTAGCCTCACCTTGTCTTGTTTCCTTAATGGGGCGTCTCCTTCGAGGGAGGGGGAAAGCCGGCTGCGGGGAGCCGGCCTCGTCTCGGGCCGACTGAGGGAGGCCTGGCCGCCTTCAGGCGTCTCTCTGCCTGAAGGGGCCCATCGCCCATGGGCCGCGCTGGCAGCCCGTCGTGGGTGACATCAGGGTCAACATGGCAACAGTGCTGCGCCGGACGGGTCATGGCCACTCCATACGGCGCACTGTGCCAGGCGTGCTCCGGGATTCGGGGGTGACAGGCTTTACTGTAGCCACGCCCCGTCACATCACCGTTATGTGGATGCAGACTCCAAGGGTACGATCTTGATCGCTTGGTGGGAGCCGGCCTCTTGGAGTCGGCCTTCTCGCGGCCGGCTTCTTGGAGCCGGCCCTCCCGTGTGTTTCTTCATGAGGGCTAAAGCCGGGCCGCCTTCCGATAGTCGGCCTGGGAGACAGCCGACAAGGGGAAGGCGGCCCCACGTCTTGGATTCTTGAGGGCCGGACCGGCTCGTTATTTTTTCAGAAGGGCCAGGGGGAGCCGGCTAGGCTACTCGTGGTCATTTACTCCGACAAGCGAGGAGATGACTTGTGATTCGGCCAAGATAAACAATCGACCAGTTGTTACCTTCCATATCGGTTGTCTCATCTTTGGCCTTCTCCAAGTTCTGCTTAGCCAGCTCCAAGTCAAGATTGAGTTGTCTCTGCTTCTCCTCGAATATGAAAAATTTGGAGATGAGCTCGCAGGATTTCTAAAGTCAACAAATGTTACATCAATGGACATAATCAAAAGTTATTCACTCCTGAGTGAAAAGAATTCTCAGACTACTATTGAATCAAACATTCAATAGTAGTCTCGGGGACTACACCAAGTGGGTGCACTTAGCATGCCCCCACTAGTTCAAGTTACATTCGACATGATCCGTTCAGACGGAGTGAGAAAGTTATGATTCTCAGACCATAGCCGACTGCTTGCCGTCAACTACGGTCTCGGGGACTACACCCAGTGGGTGCACTCATCGTGCCCTCACTGGTTCAAAGACTCAATTGACACAATCTAGTCGACTCAAGAAGCAAAACTATTCAGCAGTACTACTCAGCAGTACTATTCAGCAATAAATTAAACATCCAGTCGGTGTACAAATGCAAAACGCAGACTGGCGAAAAGATGCATAAGGAAAATTTTCGGGTAGCATATCCTAACAGAACAAGCGACAAGCTAAGGGATCAGTCGGTAATCAACCAACCTGGACGTTGCTCCGAAGAGCTGAGCTAGCGTCGTAAGCAGCTTGACTGGCCCCCCGAACCACCTTCATCTTCTCCATCATGATGCTTGCCTGGCGTATAGCTTCCTTGGCAGCACCCACTTGGTCCTCTGGGACGGGATGCACAGTGAGGAGTCACTACAAGAAATATGTCAACTTGTGACCACCACTATTGGTCACTGAAAGGTCACAAATTTCCATTTGCGACCTTTTTGTGACCAAAAACAGAAGGTCAAAAGCTGGCGGTCATAAACTGACTATAGCGACCTTTCTTCTGGAATGGTCGAAGACGTTTACGACCAAAATACGTCTACTGTGGCGTTTTGGTCACTAGCAACCTCCCCAAGCCACGTAGGCATCCAGCGTGGCAATCTGACGTGGCACAAGATTCAGCCCGGTCCATTTCGGTGCTTTAGATGGGCCGAGCCCATTAATTCAGCCTTTTTAATGTATTTTTTTCCTGTGCTTTTATTAGCTACATGGGTCTGGCCCAACAATTCAGCCACTATTGATTTCTTTGCATGGCCCTTTTAACAGTGGGGTTTCTTTTTGATCATGTTTTTGGGCCTTTTCTATAATGGGCCTTTACCTTTCCACATAGTTTGTTTCCTTTTTGTTTCTATTTTCTATTTGAGTCGAGGCCTGCTTACAATAATTCTGAATAGCTTTTTAGCACAGGTTATTTTGGGCCATGGCATCTTAATAATTCAAGTATATTTGGGCCGTGGCCACTATCAGGTCTAGTAAGAACATTTTTTCTAGAGAATTTAATGTTCAATTAAAATGCACATACAACAACAGATACATTTTCATTTCACTCCTACTACAGCTCACTACAACATAGACTAGTACATCTCACTTCAAATAAACAGTACTATTCTCGGAAGCAAAATACGCCACCACACGCCATGGTGCGCCATCTTACTCGATCTGGCCTCAAGGAACTAGCAGCGCTGGTTGCTCCTTTGGCCCAGAGCTCCTTGCTGTAGAGGATGGCTGAAACTCGGATGTGGAGCTCCCTGCACATGACATATTGTGTCAATGCTTGCAGCAACAGAAAGAACTCACATACCATAGAACTTGCACAGTAATGTATCAACCACCAAACAGTATGAAGCAAAAACAAACAATAGGGGGAGGAGTTTATACCTGATCTTCTTGAGCCTCTCCTTAAGCAAAAGCATCATCCTTACGATTCTAGAAATGGACCAACACAGTAGTAGTCAAGCTATGCGGGGATCTTTGTGAAGCAGTTTATCGCTTCCTGGAGACAACAACAGTCTTTCCTCTCCTGCCCCAGTAGTGACGCAGATGATGATGGTTCCTGGGAAAGAGAGCAAGGTTTGAAGCACTAAGGAAAAATGCTACTGCAAGAGTGAAGTTTTAAGGAATCAGCCATCAGGCATCAGCATACATCTATTGGAAATAGAGCATTGATATACAGACTAGCTGGGTCACATGCAAGGTACACTAGAAAGGTATAAATGAATACATTGAAAATCATCAATACCAGATTGCAAGACATAACAATTATGTACCTAAGCAAGTCGACAATGGCATAGGGCAGGATATAAAATCTGGATACAAGTAATAGACAAACTAGTTCCAACAGATTGAATGAATTGAACTGCTATATAACCAAGTTAGAGCTAGCAGAAGTTGCAGGTAAATAAACATCCATAGAGCTAGCAGTAGCAAAAGCGAGGCGAGGCTAGCAGTAGCAAACCCTAGATGCATAAAGAACAACTAGGTACGACTCACCCTAGATGCATGCATGCATGAGCATCCATACTTGCAGTGCATTTAGTAAAGAACAAATTATTGTATTTCCCAAAGTGTATAATAGCTTTGTGAAAAAGAGCATTGTATCAGCCATACACTTCTCCCTGGATCAATGTATGCATGCAATTCATCCAGGCCGAGCATGATGCTAATTCCTACTCATGTTGCTAGCACATATACACACATACACACCAAGAACGAATTCACAGGCACATAAATGAATATCCCCTGGATAGCATGGTAATGAACTACACACATGCACTTTGACAGTAGAGGAGTGAGTGCTATTGTACAGTTAGAAAAATGCTACACACAGAGTGGTACATATATACAGGTAAGCAATCATATATAGCGACTGGAATTCAGTAAGAGGTGTAGCACAATAAACAGAGCAAGCAGGCGAGGTTGGTTGGTGAGTCAGACTGGCCCTGCAATCCGACGAACATGACGACGCTGGGCTTGCCCTTCTTGGGGGTGAAGGTCGGCTTCCCTCGATCCACCATGTTGCTTGTAATTCGATCAAGACAAATACAATCAGTATCTGGATCAGAGGTTCAGAACAAGAATAGTGAAGGCATTTATGCTACAAAAACAAGGAGATGATGCAAACTCTAACGAAGCAGGCACAGAGTAACAACAACTCCATTACACATAAGCTGCTGCTACCTGCATATACTAAATGGAACCAGAAGTATGTCGACTACTAGACGGCCATGAATGATGCCCAAGAAAAAAGAATGCACAAACACAAACGACAAAGCCAACAATAACACTAGTATCAAACTTAAACTAGAGTATATGTATTGCCCTCAACAGTGAACAATTATCACAGAGAACAAGATACCATGAGATGAATGATGGCACTCAAATTATAATCTCACATAGATAAAATTCATTGCCATAGTAAATTAGTAACAGTACATCTTCACTTGGGTATATATAGTAAGTCAAGTTCGTTCTTATAAGCAAGTGTTCACAGGTTACCCTTAACATGCCTGCTTAACTTACACTTAAATGTGACTAGATGGCTGCAAGATAACTTTTGCTTCATATAAAGTAACTAGAATTAGCAAGACATATCAACAGAGACCATAAATGTTCAGGGTTATGCATGATGGATGTTGAGCACTTCTGTTGCTTATTCAGTTAAAACTGCAGCATCTGTGTACATGAGACAAAAGTTGAAGGCAGGTCGTCGCCGGACTACCATCAGCACCAGCAGCAGTAGGCAGCCACCGCAGCCATGGAGGAGTTGGCGGCGGGGAGCAGGAGGCAGCAGCAGGAGCACCACCTCCGCCGTGTCCATTATGGAATGTGCAATGCATATATTGTAGTTTGTGTGCAAATGAAGAACATGACATTTGGGAGGTTGATGCAGACTTAATTTTAGCTCCCATAATGCTGACACAGGGTAAGGCACACCATGTATGTATACTAAATCATGACAGCATATCACGTCAAATGCTAGATGAACTTCAAACCAGAAACAGACACGCACTAGATTATGGGACCATTTCATATGGGGAAATGACGAAGCTATATGGTAGAAAACTAAGTTCAGTTCTTACTAGTTCCTTGCTGCATGAAGCACTCTCGCCATTTCCATTTTCTGAGACCTATAGCAAGCAATGCATCAGATGCCAATGCTGGTTACTGGACACTGAAATTGTTAAGAGAGTGCATTATTGTAACAAACATGACAAGAGCTAAGTTGCCTGGACGGAAACGAGGAAGTAGCAGCCTCGTTGCAGGCTGCGAGGTCTAGCCCAACCACCGCGATGGCCGCCGCCCCTTTTGCCGCGCTGCGCCGCGCCTCCTCCGCCGTCGCAGCCAGGGCGCCCTCGTCGCCTACCATGACCAGCCTGTGTGCGCGCGCACTTAGATTCAGAGCCCAACGACAGGAGGAAGACGGGGAAAAGTGAGAGGGAGTACCTGCAGCCGTGCCTGGCGAGGCCGACGGCGACCCCCCGCGAGACGGCGTCGGCGCCGCCGTTGTAGGCGAGCAGCACCCGCTTCGCGTAGGTGGTGTCGGCGGCCATCCCCTTTCTCCTTCTTCTTCCCTTTGCTGCTCGTGAAGAGTTATAGCAAGACAAGGCTTGGGGTGGTGGCGGCCGCCATGGGCGGGGCTGGGGGCGGCGGCTGTGGCTGTGGA
>NC_041382.1:504551398-504556805 GCF_002162155.2 Triticum dicoccoides | reverse complement strand
GGGGGATGAGGAGGAGGATGAGGTGTGGCTATGGGGGAACGGAGAGATGGCCGTGAGGAGGGAAGGAGGAGAGGGCGAGGGAGGGAGGGCGCCGCCGCCGGCGACGGGAAGCTAGGGTTAGAGAGGGGTGGCGGCGTAAATCTGGATCGGATTGAGATCTGAGGGAGGGAGAGGGCGGCGGCTGTGGGTGCGTAGGAGAGAGAGGGGGCGAGAGGACGAGTGGTGCGAGTTGTGAGACGGTGGGGGGGTCAAGTCTGCTGTTAGATCCGGGACGATCGGACGGTTCAGATCGCCTACGGTAGGGTGATCCGGGGGAGTCGTCCTGATTGGTTGGAGAATACGGCTGTAATTTAAAATATAGTCTCTAACTGCTAAAAACAAAGGGGTTTATGAAGCAACTACCAATAATATTTTGCAAAATGGAACCACTAAAAATTTCACTCAAGTTATACCGCATTTTATGGATGATGTTAACCTTCTAATCGTTCTAGCCTTTTTTGGCCATTTAAGTTTGTCGGTGTACTAGAGTAGGGGTACCCTAGTATCCCGAACTTGTGCACGGGCAGTTGCAGCGCCACGCGGCAAGGCTTGCCGGACGACCGCCAGAGTCCTCCATGGGTTCCTTTGGAGCCATTCAAGAACAAAGCATTCAAGATGAAGAGACAAGGCCCCGGCAAGAGGATCTTGCCGGGAAGAGACAAGGCCCCGGCAAGAGGAGCTTGCCGGGAAGGCCAACCACGGCACTTCAAGAAACTTGCCGTGATGCACCGCACGTCCCGGCAAGGTCCGGTGAGCGACAAGCTTCTGGACTCGACAAGACGACGACCCCGACAAGGTACTCGCCGGGGGCCCGCTGCCACTCTGTACCCACGCTCCAGTGCACCCACCCGCGTGTCTCCATGAGGCTTCCTCAGGGGCGCGTGGCGGGAGCCTGTGCAGCCAGGGGTACGCGGTGGCAAGCGGAGATGAAGAGAAGGCCATCGTGGCAAACGGTGGCGCTCCTAACGGTCACTTTTTGCACTGTTTAGGCAACTCAGACGGGCATTCAATGACCTTGCCCCCTGCCGTCAGAGTTAGGTAGGGTGCACTGTGTCCACAGTAGCGGTAGCTGCACCTACCGCATCCTTTTCCATTTTTACCCTTCTAGTCTACATTGCCACCTGTCGGTGACCCCTTGAAGGTATAAAAGGAGGCCCAAGCGCAACGTAGAGGGGGTTCAGCTCATTTGAAACATCAGGAACACTCTCACGCTCGGTCTAGCAGCGTCCATCGCTCCTGAGCAAGAATTCAATACACACAAACAAGCAGCAGTAGGGTTTTACGCATCCGTGCGGCCCGAAGCTGGGTAAAACTGCTCGCGTGTACCGCCTCGATCCGCTCTTTGCGCGGCCTCCGCCCCCCTCCGAACCGAAAGGGGCCCGGTCCCCATAGGTGTTGGTGGATTAGTTTCCTCGACATCTTTGGCGCGCCGGGAGCTTCAACGGCAAGTGTAAGAAGGCAATGGCAGCTCCACCTGAGACTAAGAAGGTGTCCGCCAAGGAGGATGGCACTGGTGGTACCTTCACCATCAGCGCCACTCTTGACCCCAAATAGGAAAGCGCGCTCGTTGCTTTCCTGCGAGCGAATGTCGACGTGTTTGCATGGCAACCGTCTGATATCCCCGGTGTTCCCAGGAAAGTAATCAAGCACCACCTTGCCGTCTGTCCTCATGCGCGGCCCGTCAAGCAGAGAGTCAGGAAGCAGGCAGTGGAGCGCCAAGAATTCATCACAGAAGAAATCAAGAAGTTGGAAGCAGCAGGCCTTGTCAGAGGAGTGCTCCATCCCACGTGGTTGGCCAATCCTGTTGTTGTGCGCAAGGCTAACGGAAAATGGAGACTTTGTATTGACTTCACTGATGTTAATAAAGCTTGTCCCAAAGACCCATTTCCCTTGCCGCGTATTGACCAGATTGTTGACTCCACAGCCGGATGTGATTTGCTTTCATTTCTTGATGCATACTCAGGATACCATCAGATCTTCATGGCAGAAGAGGATGAAGAGAAAACCGCATTTATCACCCCATGTGGCACGTACTGCTTCGTACGGATGCCTTTCGGTTTGAAGAATGCTGGATCAACATTCGCAAGGGTAGTCCACCGTGCTTTTGAGCCGCAAATGCACAGAAATGTGGAAGCCTACATGGATGATATAGTGGTCAAGAGCAAAAACAAGGCTACTCTGATTCAAGATCTAGATGAAACTTTTGCAAATCTGTGCAGGATCAACCTCAAGCTCAATCCCGAGAAGTGCGTGTTCGGAGTCCCTTCCGGCAAGCTTCTCGGGTTCTTTGTGTCACAGCGGGGGATTGAAGCCAATCCCGACAAGATCAAAGCCATCGAGCAGATCGAAGCACCAAAGCGCGTCAAGGATGTACAAAAGCTTGCCGGTTGCGTGGCTGCTCTCAGCAGATTTATCTCTAAATCCACAGAGCGCGCCTTGACGTTTTTCAAAATATTGAAAAAGGCAGGTCCGATGAAATGGACTCCAGAAGCGGAGGCCGCGCTACAGGACTTGAAGAGGTACCTGTCCTCCACTCCAATACTTGTCGCACCTAAGCCACAAGAGAAGTTGCTGCTATATCTGGCAGCAACCAATCAAGTGGTTAGTGCTGCGTTAGTAGCGGAGAGGGAGGCGGACGATGAGCCATCAACCGCGGCAAGTGAATCCAGCGACAAGCAGGGGGCTTCTCCGACAAGCTCTGGCCCCGACAAAGTTGAGTCTACGCAGGCATGCAAGGAGGTGCAGAGGAAAATGGTGCAGCGCCCAGTTTACTTTGTCAGTTCCCTTCTACAGGGGGCTAGATCAAGGTATTCTGGCGTACAGAAATTGCTTTTCGGCCTTCTCATGGCCTCGAGAAAGCTGCGCCATTACTTCCAGGCACATGAGATAACAGTTGTCACTCGCTTTCCGTTGAAGAGGATACTGCAAAATCCAGAAGCAACCGGCAGGATTGTCGAGTGGGCACTGGAACTGTCAAGCTTTGGCCTCAAGTTTGAGAGTACTTCCACTATACAGAGCAGAGCATTGGCAGAATTCATAGCGGAATGGACGCCGACACCAGACGAAGAAACTCCAGAAACAAGCATCCCCGTCAAAGAGGCAAGCAAAGAGTGGCTGATGTACTTTGATGGTGCCTTCTCGCTGCAAGGCGCCGGCGCAGGTGTGCTGCTTATCGCACCCACCGGAGAGCACCTCAAGTACGTAGTTCAGATGCATTTTCCCAAGGAGCAAGCAACGAACAATACCGCAGAGTATGAAGGTTTGCTGCCGGACTCAGAATCGCGGCAGACCTTGGGATCAACAAGCTCATTGTCAGGGGTGACTCGCAGTTGGTAGTCCGCCAAGTAAACAAAAGCTATCAGAGTCCGTTGATGGAAGCATATGTTGATGAAGTAAGGAAGCTAGAAGCACACTTTGACGGCCTGCAAATGGAACACGTTCCACGAGCTCAGAACGATATTGCTGACGGCCTGTCAAAGTGCGCAGCACTAAAGTTACCTGTGGAACCAAGGATTTTTGTGCTCAAGCTGACTCAACCATCCGTAACACCGTCGACTGGACAGAGAAAGAAGAGGAAGTTGGTTTCTGATGACTACTTTCCGGCAGAGCTTCCCGAAGCCGCCGCCAAGAAGGTCCTCAAGATCGACGACAAGAGTGCTGAGGAGCAGTCTGCTCCGGCGAACCTCTTGGTTTGTTCCGTTGAAGCCGACGCTCCCGACAAGTTTTGCTCCGGCAAGCTTGCCGGGGAATATCACGCTCCGGCCGAACCGCAGGTTCTTGCCGTAGAAGCGGATGTTCCCACAGAAACTGATATGCCTTTAGCCCTTGTTGTCGAGCCGCAAGCTCCAGCATGGGCGCAGCAGATCGTCCGTTTCCTTCAGACAGGAGAGCTTCCCGAAGAGCAAGAAGAAGCAGAAAGAGTAGCCCGGCAGTCAAGTATGTACAAGTTTGTCGACAACACACTGTACAGAATAGGACTCAACGACGTGAAATTGAAGTGCATTCGCCGGGAAGATGGACAACAGCTGTTGGCAGAGATACATGGAGGCATATGTGGTTACCACATTGGCGCAATAGCACTTGCCGGCAAAGCATTCCGACAAGGTTTCTTCTGGCCGACAACCCTCCAGGATGCAACTGCACAAGTAACCAAGTGTGAAGCGTGCCAGTTCCATTCCAAACAGATACACCAGCCAGCTCAAGCTCTCCAGACGATCCCTTTATCCTGGCCATTTTCGGTCTGGGGGCTCGACATCCTCGGCCCCTTTCCCCGAGCTGTCGGGGGCTTTGAGTTCTTGTACGTCGCCATCGACAAGTTGACAAAGTGGTCGGAAGTGGAACCAGTGAGGAAGGTGACAGCACAGTCAGCAGCCAAGTTCTTCAGGTCGATTGTTTGCCGTTTCGGGATCCCTAACAGGATCATCACCGACAACGGCACGCAATTTACGAGCCGCACCTTCATGCAGTACGTCCAAGATCTTGGCGCCAAGGTCTGCTTCGCTTCTGTTGCTCATCCGAGAAGCAACGGTCAAGCGGAGAGGGAAAATGCTGAAGTGCTGCGAGGCCTCAAGACCAGAACTTTCGACAGGCTGCACAAGTGCGGAAGAAACTGGATCGAGGAGCTGCCGGTGGTTCTTTGGTCGATCAGGACGACGCCAAATCGAGCCACTGGCCAGACACCCTTCGCTCTAGTCTACGGAGCAGAGGTAGTTCTCCCCACGAAACTCGTTTACGGGTCACCTCGAGTGCTCGCTTATGATGAGCTCGAGCAAGAGCAGTTGCGCTAAGATGACGCGCTGCTCCTTGAGGAAGACCGTCTTCAAGCCGCTGTGCGAGCTGCTCGCTACCAGCAAGCTTTGCGTCGCTACCATAGCCGCAAAGTTAAAGCCAGGAGCTTCGAGGAAGGCGACCTTGTTCTTCAGCGTGTTCAGTCCGCCAAGAATTCCAACAAGTTCACGCTGAAGTGGGAAGGCCCTTATCGGGTGAAATGAGTCACTAGGCCCGACGCTGTCCGCCTTGAGACCGAAGATGGCATTCCGGTGAGCAACTCCTGGAACATAGAACATCTTCGTAAGTTTTACCCGTAGGGCGCGGTTGCCGGAAGCTTTTCCGGCAACCACCTTTTGTACAAGTCTTGCCGCTGTTGCATGTAATCCTTTGTACAAAGCCGGGCGCAGACCCTGTGCACCAGTAAAGTTCATGTGCCCCGCACATCTTGTCAGTTTTTTTATGCTATAATCCTTTTTCGCATATGTTATCTGACACTTTGTGCAGCACCAGACCCCGGTAAGCGATAACGAGCCCAAGGCTCCATATCATTACTTTATTTCTCTGTTTCTTTCTCAAAAGAAGGAAGGTTCCCTCGCCC
>NC_041382.1:504523499-504551169 GCF_002162155.2 Triticum dicoccoides | reverse complement strand
CAGGCCGTTCAAGAAAGTTTCTCCTTGCCGGGAAGCAGACGACAGAAAAGCTAAGTTGCTAAAGTTTGAGCAATCCGTTTTTTAAGTTTTTGAGTTATTTTCCTTGAATGACCGTGCTTTGTATGGAAAACCTGTGCGCGGAGGAACCAACTCGTAGCTAGCTGCGCCCTTACTTTGTTTCGAGTCCGCTCAACAACTTAAGTGAGCTGCAACTAGTTGCGACAAGGTTGCTTGTCGATAGCGACCCCGCCAGCAGGCTGCTGAAGTCCGCACTCGGCGCTCGCGGCAAGGGTGCCTGCACCGGCAAGTTTCCCTAGAAAGCGTAGGGCAGAACCATACAAAGCCAAGAGTCGAGTAAAGGAAGTAACACAGCAATTTTTTGCCTAAGATAGAGTTATATTACAAAAATAACTTGTCGCGCCTCTAATAAAGTGTTCCCATGACATGACTGGCAGCGACAAGAAAAGAAGAAAACGGACGGCCTAATCTACGCGACCGCCGTCAACCCTTTTGACCTCGTTCACCCTGTCCACAATGGGTGCGACGAGGGCCTTAAGTGCGTCAAGATCAGCGTCCGCCGGCAGCCTCTTGAGGACGTTGGTGAGGTTGAGGCCCGGATTGCGGAAGGCCACCTTCACCAGCACCTTCTCGAGAACTCCGGCACAAATCGAGCGTGACTCGTCGGCCAACTGCTTTGGGATCCGTTCCCGGAGTTGCTGGAGCGCCGCCGCCACGCCTTTGAAGAACAGAGTGAGCTTGGCGCTGGGTTGGAGGTTCTCGTCGGAGGAGTACCCGAAGCCTTCCACCCCCAATTGCACCAGCTCCTCTTCGATGACTGCAGCAATGTTCACGAGGCCCTCCGTCCAGAGCGCCACAGTATCTCTGAGAAGATTTTGGGTTTCGGCGGCCCTCGCTAGTAGCGCCTCGTTGGCCTTGATGTCCTTCTTCAAGTCCGCCTCCCGTTTCTTGGCGCCGTCCAACGTCTCCGTCAGGGTGGCCAGCTTCAGCTCCAAATCAGCATTGGAATTCTTGGCGGCGGGCAGCTCTTTGCCCTTCTCGGAGAGTTGGCCCTGCAGCTCACCGTGGGCAAGGGCGTCCTTCTCGCGCTCCAGCTTGAGCGCGGCAAGCTCTTCGCCACCCACCTTCAGATCAGCCTCCAGCTGCGCCACCTTTACTTCCAATTCCTTCTTGGCGGTCTCAGCAGCCGCAGCCGCATCCTTTTCCTCTTGGAGCGACCCGCCAAGTTCCCGTTCGCGCGCGGCAAGCTCCTCCTCGTGGCTGTCGAGGTTCACTTTCCGCTGAGCCAGCTCGCCTTCTCGCGCGTACAGCTTCTCGCCGGTGAGCCGCTGCTGCTCTTCAGCTTTGGCCTTCTCGAGGAGGAAGGCCTTACGCTCTTCAGCAAGCTGCTCCCGCTCCTCCGCCAAGGCCCGGAGAGCTTCCTGGCGAAAACCCCGGAGCTCCTCCGCGCGCTTCTCTATATCCACGCTCGCTTTCGCGACGAGCGCTTCCCGGGACTCTAACTTGACTTGACGGGCGCGATAGAGCGCCAGCAGCCTCCGCAGCAGCCGCTCCTCCTCGGGCTCGTCACTGCTGATTCCCGGCGCGTCAACGATCGACAACCCGGCGGAGGCGAGCACCTCCCCATCCAAAACTTCTCCTTCCACCGGCGCCTTGGAGCTTGACGCCCAAGGGAGCTTCATAAAGATTCCCTCGCCAGCCTTCAGATAGGCGCCGGGCTGGGGCTCCTCGGAGCCTGACGCTGCGACAGCGGCAGAGGGATCGGCGGTCGGTGCAGCGCCTGACGCTCCTGCAGCCTCAGGGCCGTCAGTGCGATCGCCAGATCCCCCGCCAGCTTCCTCGGCGGCAGCCTTGGCGGCCTCTTCACCGGCAGGCACATCGGCACCAGCTCCGTCTTCGGCGGCCGCGGCATCATCAGTGTTGCCGCACGCGTCCTCTCCGCCGCCCGCCTCGGTCTCCATCGGATCCGCGGAGGGTGGACCTGACGACCGGAGAAGAATGAGAAGTCAAACAAGCACTCAAGAAGAAAAATCAGCAGAAGAATACAAAGAAAGTTTCGGGCAGGAAGGATTACCTGTGCTGGGATCCGCTGTCATAAGCTCCACCACCGGCGGATCGTTAGCGCTGTCCCTTGCCGGAGACTCTTCCCTTGCCGGAGGCTCCTCCCTTACCGGAGGACGCTCCCTTGCCGGGGAGTCCGCCCTTGGCGGCGTAGTCGAAGCAGACGACGAGTCGGAGGTGACCACCACGCCCTCCTGATGAAGCTGTTCTGCTCCTGCACAAACAAACCAGTGATCAGATGTCAACAAAGGAAAAGAGCAACCACGCGCACCCAGAAGCAGAAAGTAAACCATATGCTTACGCTGGGGGCTGCGCTGGGGGCTGCTCTGCGAAGTGATGGCCGGATCCGGCAAGGTGGTCTCGGGCGCGCCTCCTGTCGTCGCAGTGGGCTCGTCCTCGATGACCACCACCTGAGCCTTGGCCCTCTTCGCCGCCCTCTGGGCCAGAGTCCTGAAAAGGGAGAGTCCAGGGTGGGTCAGATCAAATGCAAGACAGGAATGGCAAGTTGAAGAACTACGAGAACAACAAGGGAATCTTACTCTTCTTCCTCTTCCTCGTCGGAGCTGAGCGCGGAGAGGTCGAAGCTCGGCCCACCTCCGGCGCGACGAGGTGGAGGGGTGGGATCCCTTGGCCGCTTGGCGGGGACTGCGGCGCCAGCCCGAGATGACCCCGCCCCAGTTGCCACTGCGGCGGAAGGCGCACCCGCAGCAACCGTACTTGCCGCGGCGGAGCGCGTCGCGCGGCGCTGCGGCTGTTGACCAGCTTGCCGCCCTGCTGCGTCCCCGATCCTGTGGAGGCGCCTTCTTGGCTGCACGGGGGGCTGCTTTCCGGGCCCCGTTCCTGGCAAGCTCCCCGGAGATGGCGGGCCGCTCGTACCCTCGGCTGGCTCGCTCAACTCGGCGTCGGGCGCGGCAAGCTCTTCTTCGTCTTCGGGCCACTCCCGCTCAGCAAGACTCATCGCCGATGCCGCGTCCGCTTGCTCCACCGTGAACCCAAATTCACCCGCGGCTGCGGCTGCCGCCGCCTCTTCCGCCCTGGTGGCGATGCGTTCCATCTCTTGATCGGTGGTGTCGCGGGTGAGGAGCTTCTTGTCGTCAGCATTGACCGCTACTTCCACTAGGCTGTCGAAGAACTGCTGCACAATGTCTCCGACAGGCTCTTGCCAAGTTGGAGCGATCCCGTGCGAATCACACAACGGCATCATGGCGCAGATGCGGTCGCGCGAGGAGTTGTTGCGCAGAGGAACGACGCCTGCCGGCAACCTGAACCACTCGGGATGCTGTGGGTCATGCTTGAATATCTCCTTGAGTATCCCGTCCAACTCTATGATGGTGAAATTGAAGTTGAGGCCTGGGCGCAACCTCATGATATCTGCCAGGCCTCCAAATTCCCAGGCGGGTCTCCCCCTCGCCTGCAGAGGGGCGATGCACCGGCGAAGGAAATCTGCGCCGACAACTCCTACAGTCAGCCCGGCAAGCCTGAGACGCAAGATCCGAGTGGTGGCGATCTTCAGCTTGTCATCGTCCACGGACAGAGCGCTCCAGTCATTGCCACGCACTGCTGGGGCTTGGCGCAGGGCGGTGAACAGCTGTGGGCTCTCTTCTACAACCCAGCACCAATCTTCTCTCCACTCGTCCCACTTGCTGCGGAGCTCCCCCTCCAGATAGGTCTCCTTCTTGCCGGCCCGCGAGATCCAGGCGATCCCACCAGCAAGAGGTTCCCCTCTCTCGACACGAGGCATAAAGAAATGGCGGAAGAGAGCTACGTTGGGGTGGACTCCGACAAAGTTTTCGTATAGATGGGCGAAAACTGCCATGGTTAGAACGGCGTTGGGGGTGAAGTCAAGGAGGTGGAGTCCATAGGTGTTCATGACGTCGCAAAAGAAATCAGAGAATGGCGGGCAGAGCCCGCAGTAGAAGAACACGGCGAAGAAAGGATATCCGCCAACTGGATCTGCTTGCGAGGCGACGGCGGAGAGTACCTTCGTGCGCGGATGCGCCCGCGTCTCCGTCGACCAGAAGAGATAGTACCACTCCCTCAGCTCCTTCGCGGAGAGCTCGGGGGGGAAAGTGGCCCGCTCCTTCCGCAGCGCCTCAAGCCGCTGCGCTTCGGTCGACTTCACAGCTTTCGCGGCCGCGGCCTTCGTGGCCTTCCCCTTCCCGGGCTTCGGGGGCATGGCGGAGGCGGTGGGGGAGATCGACGGCGCTGGTGGTGGCGGCAGCGACGGGGGCGGAGCGCTGCCCTCTTTCAACTCTGCAAGCGGAGGAGGGCGGCGGAGATTTCTGAGATTGCAGCAGCGAAGGGCGGAGGTGGGGGAAATGCCCCTGTTTCCCCTGCTTATAAAGAGGGACGGGGCGGACATTTCGGCCTTCCAAATAAACAACCACCCACGATCCCTCACACGACTCCGCGATTGACGCGTGCCGTTACGGGGGGGGGGCGGTGGATACGGAGTTAGATTCGGCATAACCCAGGCTCCGCGCGTGCCCGTGCTCTGTTTTGGGCCTGGCCCAACAGCGCTCGGCACCGTGTGTGGCCCAGGCCCGGGGGCTCCTGTCGGTGTACTAGAGTAGGGGTACCCTAGTATCCTGAACTTGTGCACGGGCAGTTGCAGCGCCGCGCGGCAAGGCTTGCCGGACGACCGCCAGAGTCCTCCGTGGGTTCCTTTGGAGCCATTCAAGAACAAAGCATTCAAGATGAAGAGACAAGGCCCCGGCAAGAGGATCTTGCCAGGAAGAGACAAGGCCCCGGCAAGAGGAGCTTGCCGGGAAGGCCAACCACGGCACTTCAAGAAACTTGCCGCGATGCACCGCACGTCCCGGCAAGGTCCGGTGAGCGACAAGCTTCTGGACTCGACAAGACGACGACCCCGACAAGGTACTCGCCGGGGGCCCGCTGCCACTCTGTACCCACGCTCCAGCGCACCGACCCGCGTGTCGCCATGAGGCTTCCTCAGGGGCGCATGGCGGGAGCCTGTGCAGCCAGGGGTACGCGGTGGCAAGCGGAGATGAAGAGAAGGCCATCATGGCAAACGGTGGCACTCCTAACGGTCACTTTTTGCACTGTTTAGGCAACTCAGACGGGCATTCAATGACCTTGTCCCCTGCTGTCAGAGTTAGGTAGGGTGCACTGTGTCCACAGTAGCGGTAGCTGCACCTACCGCATCCTTTTCCATTTTTACCCTTCTAGTCTACGTTGCCACCTGTCGGTGACCCCTTGAAGGTATAAAAGGAGGCCCAAGCGCAACTTGGAGGGGGTTCGGCTCATTCGAAACATCAGGAACACTCTCACGCTCGGTCTAGCAGCGTCCATCGCTCCTGAGCAAGAATTCAATACACACAAACAAGCAGCAGTAGGGTTTTACGCATCCGTGCGGCCCGAAGCTGGGTAAAACTGCTCGCGTGTACCGCCTCGATCCGCTCTTTGTGCGGCCTCCGCCCCCCTCCGAACCAAAAGGGGCCCGGTCCCCATAGGTGTTGGTGGATCAGTTTCCCCGACAAAGTTTTGTAAGATTCCACCCGCAGTTACGAACGGTTATGCCCATGGTTTTAATGCGTTTTGAAATTGGCATAAAGAATTAAAGAAATGAAAAAACGGAAAGCCTTTGCATTGTGTCATTATATGTGATCTAGTGTCTAGGAAAAAACAAACTTCTAATATGATAAATACCTTTAAAAAGTCTGCTCAAATGGCATAGTCTGCTCAAATGGTCAATCTTATGGCCACTTTCTTGGCATAGTCTACTCAAATGACCTCATATCGTGCATAAGGGTGCATCCTCGAATGGCAAACAGTTTTGCCTAAGGAATCTTTTGTTTTCTTTGGACGAAAAATCAGTTTTCCATTTTTTCGATTGCCCAAAATGAGTTTTTTGTGAAGGACCTACATATATTTGTTGCAAAATTGGACCTAATCAATTTTATAAAATACTAGGCCATATATAATGCACAATTGACAAAATGGTTGGGTGTCAAAAGTTTTGATCCACCTCTGGTGAAAAAGACAAATTCCCGCTGATTCAGGTGGAAGCGGGTCAAATTTGAACTGCAGGTGCCTCGTAGTTTGCTCTTTATTTTTTTCCAAAAATCATTCTAGGTACATAAGTATCTGTTTAATTAGAGAAACACCAAAAAAATTCCAAGATTCAACCACTAGCTAGGACCGGTCAAGCCCGGCGTTTTAACTGCATTTTGAAACGGGCATAAAAAATTCAAAAAAATCAAAAAATTGGAAAACCTCCGCATTGTGTCATTATATGTGACTAAGTTTCCAGGAAAAATAATAAACTTGTAATACGGTAATTGTTTTAAAAAAGTGTTCTCAGAAATGAGCTATCATGTGTGAAGATTCATGGCTTTCAAGCCAAATGATCAATCTTATGGCCACATTCATGGCATAGTTTGTTCAAATGACCTCATATCGTGCACAAGGGTGCATCTTGGAATTACAAACAATGTTGCCTAAGGGAGTTTTCATTTTCTTTTCACGGAAAATACATTTCCCATTTTCTGAGTGCCCGAAATGAGTTTTTTGTGAAGGACCTACCATATATTTGTTGCAAAATTGGACCTAATCAATTTTATAAAATACTAGGCCATATATAATGCACAATTGACCAAATGTTTGGGTGTCAAAAGTTTTGATCCACCTCTGGTGAAAAAGACAAATTCCCGTCGATTCAGCTGGAAGCGGGTCAAATTTGAACTGCAGGTGCCTCATAGTTTGCTCTTTATTTTTTCCAAAAATCATTTCTAGGTAAATAAGTATCTATTTAATAAGAGAAACACCAAAAAAAATTCCAAGATTCAACCGCTAGCTAGGAACGGTCAAGCTCGCCATTTTGACCACATTTTGAAACGGGCATAAAAAATTCAAAAAAAATCAAAAAATTGGAAAACCTTCGCATTGTGTCATTATATGTGACCAAGTTTCCGGGAAAAATAATAAACTTGTAATACGATAATTATTTTAAAAAAGTGTTCTCAGAAATGAGCTATCATGTGTGAGATTCATGGCTTTGAAGCCAAGTGATCAATCTTATGGCCACATTCATGGCATAGTTTGTTCAAATGATCTCATATTGTGCACAGGGGTGCATATTGGAATGGCAAACAATGTTGCCTAAGGAAGTTTTCATTTTCGTTGGACGAAAAAACCATTTTCCATTTTTCGAGTGCCCGAAAGGAGGTTTTTTGTGAAGGAACTACCAAATAATTGTTGCAAAATTGGACCAAATCATTTTTATAAAATACTAGGCCATATTTAATGCACAATTGACAAAATGGTTGGGTGTAAATTTTTTTGATCCACCTCTCGTGAAAAAGACAAATTTCCGCCGATACAGTTGGAAGCGGGTCAAATTTGAACTGCAGCTGGCTCATAGTTTGCTATTTATTTTTTCCAAAAATCATTTCTAGTTACATAAGGACCTATTTAATCATAAATACATGGTTTGGTGGCGATACGTCGAGGTTTGGGCGGTGGCCGAGGGCCCCAACTCTAGAGCACGTAAACTCGCATGCCCGCCGCGTGGTCACCGCGTGACCCTGGCATTGCCATGTGTTCTGGGCGGCATAGGCATGTCTAGTGGGTTGGGCACTCCCCAGGTAGGTGCTAGGAAGAAAATTACAACATAAGATTCTCACGAGGAGACCGATCGTTGCTCAAACATGAATTAGCAGCCAAGTGTTTGATTAGCGGTACGGGAAATGTACATGGCTAATGGGCGTGAGTTTTGGCTGAGGATGATCAGTTACTAAGAAGACCGTCTTCACAAATTTTCAGCTCAAAAGGAGGAGCCTAGGTGGTACTTGCTTTGCAAACTACCACACTGGACATAACTACAAATGTTGAAGCTCGGCTCAAAATAATGAATGGATTGAGCTGGTATTTGTTGGAGGATGGTTATTTGGGCATAGGAAAGCACTGTAGAAAATGGATACTATTTGGACATGCCAAAGTGGTACTTCCTTCACAAACTGTTGTTCTGAACAGAAATAGGAAAATTAATATTGTTGAATTATTTTTGAACTAGGCAAGGAAGGTTTTTACATATTTGACGAAGATATGACCGAAAGAATTTATGAGACTTTTTTGGGAATTTTGGGAATGACAGAAATATAGGTTGCTTCACAACCTAGGGCAAAAACTGCCACATGGACATGACACATAGGCAAAACTGATGAGGTGGCACCTAGTCATAGCAACCCACCACAATTTACAAGGCTATGACCATCTATATTGGTCGTTAACAACTAGAAATAAGGCAGCGGACTAGCGCTGTTTGCTTTATGACCATTTCCTGTAATGAAACTATGACCTTTCTGACCAAAATGGTCGCAATGGTTTAGGGTTTGGAGCCCCCCGAACAGCTTTTGACCAATTGGTCTGAAATGGTCATAAATTTATGACCAATTCTTCGAGGGTCACTGACAGAAGGTCATAAGTTGACATATTTCTTGTAGTGAGTGAAGACGGTGTATCGGCTGGAATCTGTATAGTCGACGCCGAATGCTGAGCACTCGACAATGGTACGGAAAAAGTCATAGAAGCCCGGTTGGCATCACCGGTCTCCTGGATCACCAGCTCCGTCACTAGCGTCGAGTGAGGCACCTTGTCAGTTGATGTCTTATTACTCCTCCCTCCCATGGGCCTCAATGGCACATCCTCATCGTCGTCTAGAAGATCAATGACATGGGGAGGAGCTGCAAAAAGAATTAACCGCCAGAATTCAGTCGACCAACAAAATGGCTGAGAAAGGAAAGACAAATTTGCAAAAGTCATACCCGGGTTAGAAGTGACCGCATCTTCCACATCCTCGTCATCATCCTTGTAAGCAGAAGTCCCAGAAGTAGCAGCTCTGCAAGTTTCAAGATTCACTCAGACGAATGAGAAGGAGAGTCGACAACACAAGTCCTTGATCGAAAAGTGAGGACAAGACACTTACGCAGAAGTGACGGGGACATCGATCTTGATCTTGGGCAGGGTCTTCCGAGACTTCGGTTCAGCAACTTTGGGATGCTTGGGAGCCTTCTCAGTCGGCACAGGGGAAGAGGTCCGAGTGCGCTTGGAAGTCTGTCCGGTCGGCGTAGCTACTTTGCCATGGATACTTGCTGGGTCGTGCTTATGCTTGGAACGTTTTTCATTGCGAGGCGGCGACTCGACTTCTTCACCACTGCTCGAGTCCTCGCTTTCCTCCTCCTCTTCTCCTCCATCAGACTGCCAATCCATTCTTTCACCTCCGCTTTCTTCTCCTTCCTGGTACTACTCTTGCTCCCCGTTCGACATTGAGTACGTCTCCGTATAAATCTGCAAAGAAAAAGAGGTGAACAAAGGATGGCCAACTCAGTAAACAACTACAAGTCAGAATGAAAAACACTCGAAGATAAAGAATAGACCTGCTCTGGTTGGTTGTTAGTGTCGAATGGTAAAACTCTTCGGGACCCCCTGGGGTTATCCTTGTTCCCTGTGATGCTTTGTACCCACTCCACCATCGTCTTCTCATCAACGTCCTCCGGGTGGATCCGAGTGGAATCCTCAATCCCCGAGTACATCCACGTGGAGTGATCGTGAGCCTGGAGGGGCTGGATACGTCGACTGAGGAATACCTCGAGCAAATCCATACCAGTCACACCCTCATGGATCCGCTGAACTACTCGCTCCATCAACATGGTCACCTCCTCCTTCTCTGCTGAAGTCACTCTCAAGGAAGTAGGTTTCTGGACTCGCGCTAAGGAAAAGGGAGGGAGACCACTCGAATGACCAGGGGTCGACTTGTCTTTGCAATAAAACCAAGTCGACTGCCACCCTCTAACCGAGTCAGGGAGAGTCATCACAGGAAAAGCGCTCTTCCCCCTCATCTAGATACCTAAGCCCCCACACATCTGGAACACCTGGGTTTTCTCGTCACTCGGGCTAGCTTTTTTCACAGTCTGCGAGCGACATGTGAAGATGTGCTTAAACAGACACTAGTGCGGTCGGCAGCCCAGGAAATTCTCACACAAGGAGACATAGGCAACAAGGTACATGATAGTGTTGGGAGATAAATGATGGAGTTGGGCACCGAAGAAGTTCAAGAATGCACGGAAAAAGGCATGTGGGGGTAAAGAAAAACCGCGGTCGACGTGAGTGGCGAGTAAGACACACTCACCCTCCTGAGGCTGAGGCTCGGTTTCATCCCCTGGGAGCCTCTAGGAACCATGCTCAATCAGCCCACTCTCGGCCAGGTCCTGCAAGTCATCCATCACGATTATGGACTGGATCCAGTCACCCTGAACCCAGCCGCGTGGCAAGCCGGATCTCGACGACGACCCGCTCCTGCCGGTCTTCTTGTCCTTCCCCTTCGCCGCTCCCTTCTTTGCACGCTCCAGCGCCGCCGTCTTGTCCTTCGCCATCACAGCAAGAGGCGCATGGGCGGGAGGCGGTATCGAGAGCTGCAGCAGTAGCGGTGGAGAAGCAGAGGAGGAAGAAGGAGAAATTGGGGCGCACTGTGCAAAATTCCCCGACTCAACGCCTTATATGGAGTCATTTCCGAATGACTGACGAATGGGCCCGGGCAATCATGTCAAATCCCGCAATTGTCGCTCGCTTGGTACGTGGCGAAAAAGGTGGCGCGGTGATCGAGGCGCTCCTACCTAATCCATCCCGATTACTGCGGCCTCCTCCGTCCCACGCGCTTACCAAATTTTTCAATCCCGCAAGATCCAAGAACAGCAGAGCAACCTGTCCGACTAAAGATTTCTTCCATATCAACACTCGAAGCTTATCAGCAAAAGTTCGCTCGACTACTTTAGAATGGATCAAGGCGACTGAAAATGAAGTCAAAGTTGTCGCATAACTCATCAGTCTAAGGAAAATGCTTCCGCGGCGTGTAACAGAGTCGGGACCAACTTCCATTCCTTTTCCCACTCAAACCTTGAACCATTCGGGGGCTAATGACGACGACATGTACCTAGGGTAGGGTCATAGGCCTGACCTAGACACCCTCCCCAAGGACATTGACTTAAAGTCAGAAGCATTCAAGGGATACCATCATTCATTCGACCATAAACATTCCACTTGGAAGATTCAAGTTCACTCGACCAAGGAGTACTCACTCGACCGTAACAAGAATCACTCGACAGATAGAAGATCTAAAGTCACTTTGTATGTCAACGGTCCAACGTTACCTTATAGACTTAATAGTCATTCATGTATCTTTATTATTGACGTTATCAGTAACGCCCATCTTTATGTACCTTAAACCCTGTGTAATTGAGGGCAAGAGGGGTCCGGAGCACTCTATATAAGCCACCCCCTCCTCTGGCACAAGGGTTCGCACCCCCTGTAACTTCACGCATATTCCAATCGACCGAGCCTCTGGGAACCGAGACGTAGGGCTATTACTTCCTCCGCGAAGGGCCTAAACTCGTACATCCTGCATGCACAATCTCACCGTAGCTAGGATCTTGCCTCTACATTCTTACCCCCCTACTTTACTGTCAGACTTAGAACCACGATAGCTGGCGAGGCTAGATTCCAGTTGCGGCACGTTCATCACAGCTTCATCCTTGACGGGGGAGTTAATGGGGTCCAGGCTCGTCTCCATCCCCTAGTCTCTTCCTCGAAATTTTGATAGAATTTTGCACGCGTAGAAAAATAATGAGTCGACAATCATATGATGAGTCAACGGTTGCAAATCAGTGGGACAAGGAAAAGTACCTTCGAGTGTAAGGAACATCTTCTTGGCAAGGCCTCCCAGATAAGTCTCCAGGTCATCTCTCCTCCGAGTGAGATCTCTGACTTTGTCGGTCAAGGCCACCTTGTCCTTCTTCAGCTGCATGACATCTTTGTTTGCTTCGTCAATGGCAGTCTTCGGCTTGGCGTTTTCTTCTTCCAACTTGCCGACTGAAGCCAGCTTCTTGCCAACGAGTTCGGTTTTCTCCCGCGCCGTCTTCTGTGCTGCTGCGAGGTCAAGATCCTTCTGCTCTAGAGCCTGCTTCATTTTGTATAAAGAAATAACATTCTTCAGACGAGCTTGGAGTTGACGATTTTCACTACGCACATCTATTCGAGTGTAGTCACCCGGTTTAAAGATTGAAAAGAAAAGATGGCAAGGCTAACAGTCGATAAAGTTATTACCTCCCATAATGGCTGCTTCGTCTTGGGCCTTCTTCGGTTTTTCCTTGGCCAGTTCCAGATCAAGGTTGAGTTGTTTCTTCTCCAATTCAGCGAACTGGGCCCCGAGCTCACAAGATTCTGCAGTCAACAGACAATCAGTTGACAGAAATAAAGATCGGTTGCTGCAGAGTGATAATATACAAGTGCAGGTTATTATGGAAAAAGAGTTCTAAGACTACTGCCGAATCAAACATTCAACAGTAGTCTCAGGGACTACACCCGGTGGGTGCACTCAGCATGCCCCCGCTAGTTCAACTTTCCACTCGACACGGTCCATCCAGTCCGAGTGGAAGGAGTAAAACAACAACATTTGCGCTCAGACCGCCGCCGACCGCCCGTAGTTGACCGCGGTCTCGGGGACTACACCCAATGGGTGCACTTAGCGTGCCCCCACTGGCTCAGAATTCACTCGACGAGGTCCGTCCAGAGCCGAGTGAATATGCTACAAACAAGTTCTAAGACTCTCATGTCAAAAAAACTCTTTGGAAAGACCCCCGCCGGATCAAACATTCGGCGGCGGTCTCGGGGACTACACCCAGTGGGTGCACTCAGCATGCCCCCACTGGTTCAAGAGTTCACTCGACAAAGATTGGGCAAGTCAACTAACAAAGCTACAAAGCAAAAGAAGACACCCACTGGGTGTACAGATGCAAGTTCTTGATAGATGCAGATAAGGTTTTAAAACGCTCATCCATGGACATCTTATGAACAATAAAGTAGCAGTTTTTAAGTACCATATCCTAACAGAGCAAAGGTCAAGCTAAAAGATCAGTCGGAAATCAACTCACCTAGATGTTGGTTTGAAGGGCAGAGGTGGCATCATAGGCAGCCTTACTGGCCTCGTGCACCACCTTCATTTGCTCCATCATAAGGCTTGCTTGGTGTATAGCCTCCTTGGCAGCGCCTACTTGGTCCTCTAGGACGTGATGGGTGACAAAGAGCGGAGTCGGTGGAACAGACGAGGCAGCCAAGGGATCTGAAGCATGTAGTCGCACAGACAGGGCAAGGACTTGAGCAGTCGACGCTGATGGACGATCAGTCGACAGAGGATCGGCGAATGAAACAGAAGTCCGAACTAGATCCCCGGATTGCTGGATGACTGGTTCTGGTGCTGGAGCCGACTGAGACGTTTTGCTGGCGGGCACCCTCCTGCTCGAAGTCTTTCCTTTTCTTCTTGTGTTCCTTTGAGTCATGTCTTCATGGTCGTCATCATATGGAAGTTCAATAACATTCGGTGGCGCTGCAAAACACTCGACCATAAGAGTTCAGTCGACCACAGAACAATTAATAAAGTAAGGGCAAGGCTATGGAGTTGTACCTGCCTATGAAGTGGCCGCATCTGCAGTCTCTTCATCGTCTTGCTTCTTGTCAACATCCATAGACGTCCCAGAGGTAGCCGCACTGACAGTTCCAAAATCTCACTCGGTCAAGCGAGCTGATGAGTCGACAGAAGCATAGAAGGCAAAGAGGAGGAGCAAAACACTTACACAAAGGCGACAGGAACATCCACCTTGATCTTGGGCAAAGCCTTCCGAGGCTTCGAGGGAGCGACCTTGGGTTTCTTAGCAGCCTTTTCAGACGTTTCCGGAGAGGAAGTCCGAGTGCACTTTTGCACTTATACGCTCGAAGGGGCTGCTTTGCCACGTCCACATGTCGGGTCTTGGGATTGTTCGGATCGACATTCTGAGTGGGGCGGTGAGTCGACCTCCTCACTGTCGTCCGAGTCATCATTGTCATCATCATGGTCATCTGGGGATTGCCGATCGCCGCTCTGTTCCGTGCTCTCCTCTCCTTCCTGAAATTGCTCTCCGTTTGGCATCGAATACATCTTGGTGTAGATCGAAAGGCGCAAGTCAAAAAACATCAGTCGGATTTAAGAACAACTGCGAGTCAAAGAAAGAAAACACTCGACATTTGGAGCTTTACCTCTTCTGGCTCATGCTCAACATCAAATGGCAGGACCCTCCACTACAAAAAAGACACATCCGTGACATTTTGGGCCGAACGAAAAAAAATCTGTCATACATATGACACTTCTATGATGATAATTGTGACAAAACCCGGTATCATCATAGATGTGGTGGGCTCCTACTTCTATGACAAAAAACCATGACAGAAAATGGGCTTTTCGTCCTGGGAGGGCCGGAGACGCAGTTGCATGACATTCTTTGGGCCGTCCATGATGGAAAAAACCATGGTAGAAGCGAGGGGGAGGAAAATTTCGAGGCCGAGTGATGCGCATTTCTCTCGTACACGTACGCGCGTGTGTGCGAGGCATTGGCTCTAACTGAACCCGAGCGAGGCGTTGGGCTCTAACTGAACCCGAGTGATTGCACTACAGGCTACACGTTACTGAACCCAAGCGATCGATCGATGGATGTTAACTGAACCCGATCAAGCGATTCCTTCGCTACTGCTGCTAACTGAAGCCGATTGATGCTGCCTCTGGGATGAACAGTGAGCGTTGCTGGGGGGTTTGGATGAACAGTGAGCGGTGGCATTGCCTCTGGATGAACAGGACCCCGTGGTGTGGTGGAGGGCTGGATGAACAGTAGACGATGGAGGGGTGCCCATGGAGGGGTGGTTGAACAGGACCCCGTGGTGTGGAGGGCTGGATGAATAGTAGACGGTGGAGGGGTGCCCGTGGAGGGGTGGTTGAATAGTAGCCGGTGGAGTAGCGCGCAGTGGAGGCTGGATGAACAGGAGCCCGTGGAGGCTGGAGGAGGTCGACGGTAGCCCGTGGAGGCTAGAGGAGGTCGATGGTGGAGATGAACAGTATCCTGTGGAGTCCCTTGCGGTACGCCACGCCCCTCCCGATGAACAGGACCCCTGTTTCCACCATAGGAGGTCCGTTTCGTCCGTTTCGCGGTACGCCACACCCCTCTCGATCAACAGGACCCCGTTTCGACCGTAGGAGGTCTGTTTCCTCCATTTTGTAGTACGCCACACCCCTCCCGATCAACAGGACCCCCGTTTCGACTGTAGGAGGTCCGTTTCCTCCATTTATTTATGTGGTATGCCAGACCCCTCCCGATGAACAGGATCCCGTTTCAAACGTGGCCGGTCGAACACAAGACCGTTTCCTCCGTTTTGCGGTACGCCAGGCCTCGTTTCCATCGCATGTTCCGTCCAAGCCCTCCCGATGAACACGACCACGCATTCTGTTCCAACCTAGCCGGTTGGCTCCCACGCGTTCCGTTGCCTCCCGATGAACACGACGCATTCCGGTGCCTCCCCATGAACACGACGCATTCCGTTGCCTCCCCATGAACACGACACATTCCGTTGCTTCCCCATGAACACGACGACGAAGCTGTTTCTCCGTTCCGACCCAACCATGTACACGAGCCCTGGCCGTACGTATGCGCGAGTAGGCGTTCGAGACCCTGCCCGTATGTATGTACATGGTCGTATTTTCTTTCTTGCACCCTGGCCGATGTACGTACATGTACATGCTACGTGCGCGCCTCTACTACGGCACGTATGCGCCTCTACTATGACACGTGTGCACCTCTACATCGACCAGTATATATGTACGTATACGTCCGCGACCAGAATGACAACGCTACGTACGCTTCGACCAGGCAGGTCCCGACTGTCAGGCACTTCCTTGCCTGCGAAGATGTAGCTGGTGGGTCCCAGCAATCAGGGGGCGAATCGTTTTGTTTTTTTGTTTTTTTGCCCGGACGCACTTCCTTGCGTGCGAAGATGTAGCCGCTCGGTCCCAACAGTCAGGGGGGAATCGTTTTTTTTGCCCGGACGCACTTCCTTGCGTGCGAAGATGTAGCTGGTGGGTCCCAGCAGTCAGGGGGGCGAATCGTTTTTATTCGAACGCACTTCCTTGCGTGCAAAGATGTAGCTGGTGGGTCCCAGCAGTCAGGGGGCGAATCGTTTTTTTTTGGACGCACTTCCTTGTGTGCGAAGATGTAGCTGGTGGGTCCCAGCAGTCAGGGGGAAACGTTTTTTTTTGTGAAATACGGTGGCCCGTCCGGTGGGTCCCCGCTGTCAGGTGGAGGAATAATTGTTTTGCGCGTAATAAGGAGGCACTTCCTTGCTGCGGCCGTGGACCCAGCTGTCAGCCTCTCCACATACAGTCCACGTTCGATGGAAGCCATTCCTTGACCACGTTGACCACGCCGTGCCGAGAGCACCAGGGTGGTGGACGACGGTGAGGCCTAGGAAGGGGACAACGCGGAGCCAGGGAAGACGCGGCAGTGGATGCCCACGCGTAGAGGAGTATGAGGGTTCACTCGTTCGGCTGCGGTGTCAGGCTACCGTCGCCGCAGAATAACAGGGGGTGTGGGTGCGTAGAGGGATGGCCTGGCCAGCGGTGGGAGTAGTAGGGGCGGTGAGGCCTCTGCGGCATCACAGCCGGCCACGGGTGGCAGGAGCAGGCGGCACGACCGGCGCTGCTTTGGGCGGCTGGAGCAAGAAGACCAGAGGTTGAAGAAGCACTACGGTCGTTGGATGGACATCGTACAGTCACTGGAGCTAGAATCGTTCATATATTGACTAAAGTTGACAAAGGCCTCCGTCCCAGTCAACTTAGTAGGCCCACAAGTAAGCCTCCCACCAAGGTGGGTCCCAGGTAGCAGGGGGTATTCATTTTTTTTGTGCGTAATAAGGAGGCACATCCGGTGGGTCCGAGCTGACAGCAGGGGGAACATTTTTTGCCGGCCACGGGAGGCGGGAGTAGGCGGTCCCGCCGGCGCTGCTTTGGTGGCTGGAGCAAGAAGATAAGAGATTGAAGAAACATGACGGCTGTTGGATTGACATCCAACGGTTACGTCTGCTAGAATCGTTTGTTGATGTATATAATAACTAAAAAATCTTGCATACGCGTCAACTAAACAGGCCCACAAGTCAGACCACTCCCTCTTTTTTTAAATAATTTATATATAGCTCATGGCAACTTTTTATGCAATTTATTGCAGTCGTTTTTTTGGCTGGCCAGGGCCAATTTCGCATATTTCTGTGGGTTCCAAACTATTTTTAATACCAAAATGTTGAGCTAGATTTAAAGTACTTTGAAGATATATTTAAATTAGGTTAATGCCTAGTGAAATAGGAATCTGAAAATGTGAAAACAAATCAGAAATTATAAAGTAATTGCCAATTTGTCATCTATTTTTATATTTACAACCCATTTCATATTACTTTCAAGATTTGCAGGCGTCTTGAAAGAGTTGCAGCCCATCAGGGCGTAGAAAAATAAGTAGGCCTGGATTGGGTATTCTTCAGAAAAAATAAACTGGGCTCATTTCAACAAAGAAAAAATAGCTGGGCTGGTCACATGGTGAACATAAAATATAAGCCTGGGCTAGACGGGCCACAGCCCAGTTTAAAGCCTACTCCATCTCAACAATATGAAACAAAAAAAATACTGCTCGAGTAGCTACGTCCTAGGTGTCAGCGGATCTTGTGCTGTTCTCTTGTCTATTGACTATATACGCTCACAATGTCGTGGGTCCCAGATGTCAGGAAAACACTAGGAGGAAGCATTTTATTTTTCCATACGCTGACATGGTGGGCCCCTACTGTCATCCTCTCCACGTACTTCTGTCGATTCCTGTTGTTTGTTGACCATGTTGACAACGCGAGAGGGCGGCGCCGCGGCGAGCGCACCAAAGCGCGCAGAGGACATCGGCGTTAATGATTTTGGAGACGGTGGGGCGGCGATGCGTGTGTTGCGCCAGCCATGGGAGGCAGAAGCAGGCAGCCCCGCCAGCGCTGGTTTGGTTTTGGCGGCTGGAGGAAGACATGACTAAAGAAACATGACAGACTGTAAAAGCATCATGAGTACTTAACAACCTTAACTGAAACCAGCAGGGGCACTTAACAACCAAAGCTAAAAGCAATATGAGTACTTATACAGGTTCAACCATACAAAGCACGCCTTGAACAGTGCTACTTTGCCTACAGTTAACCAAGGGTGAGGCCGCCAAGCCCCGGGACAAGGCCCAGGCGCCACCCCGCGCATCCACAACCTTCTGAAAGTGGCTTCATCTCGCAACGTGGTCAATAAACAGGATATTCGCTTTAGAGCCATGGAAAAGCATGAACATGATCTTCTGTCCTATTCTCCAAGATGGACGGGCCTTCATTATATGAGACCACCCATGAATAAGTATCTTTTCACCTCCAAGGGGAATTGAGTAGGTCTACATAAACATCATGTTGTGACCAAGCGCAAGTCTGACCCGACCATGGTCAGGCATCTGTATAGGAACAATAGAACTCGGCAGTTCCTGTTTCAAGAAGATCACAGCTGTAAAACTGTGTATAAGCAATAGTTTATGAACAACATATATAACAGAAAACAGCTCGTACCATAAGCTTCTCAACATAGTTGGACCTGTTCAATGAGTGCAGCAGTGGCACACATATCCCACGTGGCCTTCCACCATTGAAACGCCCCACAAGGACCTCAAGACGATCAATAAAGTGTAGGAACTTGTGGATGTCGATCCAGTCAACTTCAGTGCCATTAGTAACAGCCGAGTTATTACAGAGTAACAAACGAGCAGACTGCTTAACTTTGAAAAAACCTACACGTGCCACCAATTATAAGAAAATATTAGTTAGAAGTAGCATCTTCGTGAGAGATTTGTTGCTACTTCTAAAGTTAAATTGTGATTAGTTAGACAGAATAGGTGGATTAAGAAGTAATCGAGGCAACAAGCAAGAACCAGATACAAAACTAACATCGATGAACAATTGGAACAACGTCGGGGTGGAAGATCGCAGTGAAGATGAGACCAGGTTCTGCTATTTCCATCAACATTCGTGCGCCAACTTTCAGTCCGTAACACTTGAGAAAGTTTATCCAAGTTCGGCCATAAAAAAAGCAGCAATCTTCTTGGTTCATGAACCCAACTGGGAACTTATATCCATGGCTTGTCTTCACTGTGACCATTAAACTAGTGTATTCAGTTATGGCAAGGCTGAGCATCTTGAGTACATGTGTTCTGGCAGAGCAAATAATACACTGCAGGAAAAATAATATGAGAACACAGCATGTTTAAAAAAACCCCACCCTCCCGGATAGAAAAGAGGATTCTAGGAAAATACTGTGTTTCAAAATGTTGTGTTAGGATGAGAAGGAACAAGTGTGGCGTCTCGCCGACGGTGCAGAAACCTGTAGGGTACTCGCACTTTGGGCACTGCAAATGAAACACACTAGATTCAGTAGGAAGAAAAATGCATCAACGGCGGCGGCTGCCATCCTAGGATTACCTGCGACCACGGGACTTGGATTTATCGGGGATGGATGAAGAATTCGTACCTGGTTCTCCATGAGGAAACCCTATGCAATCACCAAGAGGGGGTTTTCTCTGAACAAGCAGATTCAGGCCTAGTGAAATATTGCCGCTTCATCCGTCCAGCTTACTGCTAAAGCTGGAAAGGGGGGTTGTGATTTGATGGCTCATTAGGCATTAATGCGCGCTACGACCGGGGTGTGTCTACCGTGAAGTTGTGCAATCTAATTTGTGCATATGGCACGTGGACCCCGTTGCCGGTTGCCCCACATATCAGCGAAAGGAAGTAGAAAGACAGGAGTAACTAGTTACACATAAATATATATATATTGACAGAGAGATACTCCCTCTGTAAAGAAATATATAATCTTTTATATCACAGGCTCACCTTGCCAAGAAATATACTCCCTCTGCAATATACGGACATTATGGGGGTTTAGCTTTTTTTATGGGGGTTCAACTGAGAATATAATACTCAGATAGGCTCACGGTTCTGGACTTTGGGCCACAGGCCGACCCTGCATGTTTGGGGGCCCATGTGTTCTACCTCAGCGCTTTTCATATTGCAAGCAATCAGTACGGTGCTGGTTTTAGATGTTGTCGCAAGGCGAATACACAAAATTGAATAAAGCACGACAGCCATTGGAATGAAATCGAACGACAGTTCCTAACCAGCAATCAGAGTTGCAATTCTATCAACGATATACCATGTGATAAATAATACTGTCGTACTACTTATACACACAGGACACTTGTTTCACCATGCCAGATTATTACATCAAAATCTCTCGGAGGATAGATCAGTTCGTCAGTTGCGTGCTGCTACTGAAGAATTTCAAAGTTGATTTGGACCAGCTCTCCTTGCCGAGAAAGTTCGATTTTGATATCATCCCCTACCGCAAGATATGATTTAAATTTGAACCTTGACCATCCTTTAACATCAATCATCATGCGACCATCCTTTGTACTTACGGTATATTGAGCATGTTCATTCACACCAAGGCTGCGCATGGTAAGAGAAACTTGGCCGCGGTCGCCCGGATTGTTGAATGACTCCCTCGTTGCTCTAGGAATTCTCTGTTTGCAAACAAGAAGACATACCCAAACAGTTAGATCAACACAGCGAATCATGTGAAACAACATTTAAAGAAAAAAGAACGAAGCACTTGGGCGGCCAATGCTTACCAATAAGGTGGACATGTCGGTTTTTGTAAGGACTTTGGTATATGAAGTGCGAACTGCAGCCCAGTCTGTTGCCGGTGCAACTGCACGGGCCGGAGCAGATGCAAGTGCAAGTGTTGGTGCAGGTGCCGAAGCCACTGCTGCTGTCGGAGATGGTGCTCCTTGTAGAGCCGGTGCCGGTGTCGGAGCATGTGCCGGTGTCGATGCCCAATCCTCTGGTAGATCAGACTGGCCCGCTGATGCGGTCGGTGCCCAATCCTCAGCTAGATCAGACTGAGTTGTTGCCACTGTCAGTGCTAGAGCAACTGCCGGTGCTCGATCTGTGCAAGACAGCAGTGATCGTGTCTGGTCTGCTATGATTAGCTTTCTAACTTGACTAGGATCCGTGACCGTGATCCAGTTTTTTTCTTCATTTCTTTTAAACGCGAGAAGGACTAATTGTGGCATTTTTGTTAAACCAAACTGTAGTTCATCATAGGGATTCAGCTTGTACTCAGACAACAGACTGATCCAATTTTTTCCAGTAATATAAGTGATGGACGGTGCCTTCGTTACTGACACGACATAAGAAGTGAAACCTGCAAAAATAGCCATCGTAGAGCAAACCAAATGGTTTATTCTGTGATGAATGTCACATGGCAAAACCTGCATCGTAAAATTGCAGGAAAAGAAAGAAAACATGACATTAAATCAATAAGATTTAGACAGTAAATCAATAAGATTTACTTGATGTGACACGAGTGAATCCTTACCAGGAAATCACTATGTTGAAGTACTAAACAGAAGATTGATCATCCAACTACGCGTGGCATGCAGGGGCCCCGCCTACTCCCACAAGCAGGACAGTCCAAAGGTCGTGACAAATCGTATGGACCGAACATCCATGGGACTGGAAATCCTGGTGGGTGCGATAAACCCTGCAATGCATACAGATATTGGAGTGTAACCATAATTGATAAACCGTCCTCACAAAAAATATGATCTGGATACTTCAAAATATACAGGCTGAATTGAGTGGACAGACATTAACATAGACCGTTCTCAGGACTGACCACACACCAAAAGCGGCAGTACTAATAAACAATACAGGGTTCACAAACACAAATCAAGTACTGAACAATAGTACTTACTACAGACAAGCAAATTTGCACTAACTAAACTCTGCAGACTATTTCTTGCCACCGACCTACGGGATGAACCCCGCATAACTGACTAGGCCATGGACTTCATGTGAGATGTCTACATGCACCATCACCATCTTGTCAACCTTGGAGAACCTAACAGAGTGGTCTTTCCACTCATAAACATGATGATGAAGACATGCCGCATCAGATTTGTTGGGAAGATTTACAAGAACCACACCATTCGTAATCGAAGGCACAGCCAGGAAATTGTTGTGGTCAAGTACAGCCTCGAGAACACGCCTGACAACAATGCTATAGGAAAACACTAGTTCGGGACACGTGGCGATAAGGACACAGCAGCTGGATAGTTCAGCAGTAGAACTCATCATCAGGTCTTCCAGTTCACACGGCTTGACTTTGAGAACTTCATCTCCACCGCGGACCTGGTTCTAATTCAAACAGAAACCATATTTTATTACTACCTTCGTTCAGAAATATAAGATGATTTTCGATATTATACTCCATATATGACTACATATACGCACAGAAATGAGTGAACAAAGACACTAGAACATGTCTTCAAAGGCATGCGAGCAGAGGGATTACATGCAATATCCATAACACAAGTTACTGAGGCAAATATACCCTCTTAAAGGTAGCATTGATGTTCATAAAGTACTCCCTCCGTCCCAAAATTCTTGTCTTAGATTTGTCTAGATACGGATGTATCAAGTCACATTTTAGTATTAGATACATCCGTATCTAGACAAATCTAAGACAAGAAATTTGGGACAGAGGGAGTAGTTGAAAGTAGTCTATAAGAAATCAGTGTCAACCTCTCACATGTTTTGGTCAAAAGAGGAATTTAGAACCGTCATTTGGCACACTAAAATCACATGCAAGATCACCCAGAAAGTTGTACTACCAGTACTAGTACTGCGTGTTAGATGAAAAAACACGATCGAGATCAAGAAAAAGATCGTTAACAAGAGACATTACCTGGACTTGCTTAATGAGGGATCCCGGAGAGGGTGCTTGGACAGGGCGATGGCTTTGAGCTTGTCTGTGGTAGTCTCGGCGGGGTGCTTGCGCTTCTTCTTACCATGAGCCTCGATTGTTTTGGCCAGAGCCATAGACATCACATCGGCCAGTGCTCCGGCGTCCATCCAAGAGAGGAAGCTGAGAGAGAAGAGTGAAAGGAGGAACGAGATGAGGGAGAAGCGAAGCGAGTGGGGGTTTTCTTCAAGAGAGGAAGCTGAGAGAGAAGAGTGAAATGATGGTTGCTTCGTCCGTCCAACTTACTGCTGGAAAGGAGGGGGTTTTCTGATTTGACTGCTCATTGGGCATTACTGCGGCGGTTAGATCGGGGTAGTCTACCGTCACTCTACTACGGAGTAATTTAGTGCATGGCTGGTGGACCCAGGTGATGGCTGTCCCACATGTCGGCGAAAGTGAGTAATTTAGTGCATGGATGGAGGAGGATCCGCACGGTAGAGCGTGTCCACTGTTTTTCTGAAGAAAAAAATGATTACAGCAAGCGTTTCCACTCTTACAACGGAGGAGTGCGAAACACGGCAGCCACTTGAACATACACAGTGCTCCTACTACTAGGCATGTGCAGTGGTTCATACGTCAGTACTACACAATCTTGTTGCTAGTGTAGTAAGATATGACGATAACAAATGATGTTGTGCGCATGTCAACTACTCCTATATGTAACATAGTACCACTTTTTCGACTGTCCGGTCGAGAATGAATGGTGAGATCAATGTTAACAGAACTAGGTCCACAGCGCACGGAGAGTACGATGCTACAGTACTCCACAAAACATGAACCATATGAAGCACGAATAGTGTTAAGCAGGGTGTATGAAGGGTGCACGGGATGGGAGCAAAAGTTCCCTTCTCGACCCTCTTTTGGGTGTTTGGCAGAGTGCATGAAGGGTGCATGAGTCCACACTAGTAGGTTGACAAAAATACACGAAGAGGAAACAACTATATTGAGATGAGAATGCAACCAAACACACCCACACACTTTGTGCTATAGTGATTGATCTGCATCATTTGAGTTTGATCCAACGGTCATGTTGCGCCGAGACATGGACATGCCCATGCAGAGGGCGCCTAAACACCACTGAAGTCCCTCTGCTTCTTGAGGCCACGACGTTGGTGGTGCAGGGTGCAACCGCCCGCAGAGCCCGCTCCTGGTCGATGGGAGCCGGCTCATCAAAGACGGCGTCTAATGGTACGAATGGATTCCGGTGACGGAGCCCTGAAAGGATTCGCCCGGCAACGGCGACGGCATCCCGCAATCCCTCCTTGTCCAGCTCAGCCCCCACCTGTAACACCCTCGATGCGACTATAGCTCCCACGTGTCGAGGCACGACTTAGAGACATAATCGCATTGAAGGCATATGTCGCAAGTTAGGCAATCTTCACAACATCCCATGTAATATAATAATGAAAGGGGAGATAACATAGTTGGATTACACTCGCCACGTCAATCAAGTACATAAATAACATTACATCATCCAAACACTCATGGCACGACTACGGTGCCAAAATAAAAGAGAACCCAACATGCGTCACGGTCCCAATCACCCCCAACTGGGCACCACTACTGATCATCGGGAAAGGAAACATAGTAACGTTGAGAGTCTTCGTCGAACTCCCACTTGAGCTCGTACGCATCTCCTGGAGCGGAATCATCAGGCCCTGCATCTGGTATAATAGTAATCTGTGAGCCACAGGGACTCAGCAATCTCGCACCCTCGCGATCAAGACTATTTAAGCTTATAGGTAAGGCAAGGTGGATATGAGTGGAGCTGCAGCAAGCGACTAGCAAGTATGGTGGCTAACTTATTCGCAAAGGAGAGCGAGAAGAGGAGGCAAAGCGCGAGCAAGAAACTAGAGAGCAACCTGCGCAAACATTACTCCAACACCGTGTCCACTTCCCGGACTCCGCCGAGAAGAGGTCGTCATGGTAACACACTCAGTTGATTCATTTTAATTAAATTAAGGTTCAAGTTATCTACAACCGGACATTAACAAAATCCCATCTGCCCATAACCGCGGGCACGACTTTCGAAAGTTCAATCCCTGCAGGGGAGTCCCAACTTAGCCCATGACAATCTCTCACGGTCAACAAAGGAATAGACCTCCTCCCAAGACGTTCCGATCAGACTCGGTATCTTGGTAACTCAAGACACTTCGACAGGTTAAAACAAGACCAGCAACACCGCCCGAATGTGCCGACAAATCCCGATAGGAGCTGCACATATCTCGTTCTCAGGGCACACTCAGATAGGTCAAGCTACGAGTAAAACCAACCCTCAAGTTTCCCCGAGGTGGCCCCGCAGGCTGCCCGGTTCGGACCAACACTTAGAGGGAGCACTGGCCCGGGGGGGGGGGGTTAAAATAAGATGACCCATGAGTCTGCAGAACCCAAGGGAAAGAAAAGGCTAGGTGGCAAATGGTAAAACCAAGGTTGGGCATTGCTGGAAAAGCTTTAATCCAGGCGAAATATCAAGGGGTTCCCATTATAACCCAACCGCGTAAGGAACACAAAATCCGGGAACATAACACCGATATGACGGAAACTAAGGCGGCAAGAGTGGAACAAAACACTAGGCGAGAGGCCGAGCCTTCCACCCTTTACCAACTGTATAGATGCATTAAGATAGCAAGATAATATAATGATATCCCAACAAGTAAATAAATGTTCCAAGGAACGGCCTCCAATCTTCACCTGTAACTAGCAACGCTATAAGAGGGGCTGAGCAAAGCGGTAACATAGCCAATCAACGGTTTGCTAGGACAATGGTGGGTTAGAGGCTTGACATGGCAATTTGGGAGGCTTGCAAGCAAATGGTAGGCATCGTACCATTGGCATAGCAAAAGAGCGAGCAAACTAGCATAGCAAAGATAGTAGTGATTTCGAGGGTATGATCATCTTGCCTGCACAGTTGTCAGAGTTGACTGGATCCTCGAAAGCAAACTCAACGGGCTCCTTGTTAGCGAACTCGTCTCCCGGCTCTACCCAAACAATACAAACAAGCAACAAGGATACAATCAACCACGTGCAAGAACAAGCAATATGATGAAATGATGATATGCCGTGCGGGATGCGACGCGGGATGCAAAATGCAAGACATGACAGGAAATGCATGAACCTGGCCTCAACTTGGAAAACCAAGTGTGCCACTGGAAAGATGAGATGAAATCGCTTGAAAACGATATAAAGAACGCCGGAATCGGAGTTACGGTTTGGAAATGGCAAGCGATTCAAATATGACACCGGTCTGCGATTTACAGCAAGTAGGCATCTAAATGCAACGAAATGAACATGCTACAGCACCCAAACATGACAACAAAATACATGGAAGGGATGCACACAAGATGTTTAACAAAAGTCTAGCACTGAGCTACGGCCAATTCATCCATTAAAAGGTTCAAACAAGCATGGCAAAAATGCATGTGACAAACAGTTCTCAGACTTAGTGAAATTAACACTTGTGTGGAATTTCAGATCAGGTAGCCCTCTTCGGAGCAACAGAACAACATGCTACAGGACCTGAACATGACAAAGAAAGACATGGCATGGAGCTACTCAACAAGCTTAGCAAAAGTCCCTTAGTGACCTTGAGCCAAAAGGGATCACAAAATACACTAACAAGCACACGAACATAGCAAAAACATAATCAGTTTTCAGACTTAGTGAAAACTGGGACATGCTGAAACATAACTCACGAAGGCATGTTTACGAGCTCGATGCACCCACCAGGGTGCAAGTCATGGCAAGACAAGCATACATCCCTTAAGAAGGCACAAAATGCAAGCTAGACATGGCAAGAAAAATGGCGTAGCATGCACGGATCAACTACAATAACATCGGCAAAATTGCAAACAAGTTGACGATCTGCCCAGATTCGCAATGAAGCAAAAGTAGAGCTCGATTGACTCAAGCTAGGGTGCTCCATATTTGCAAACAAAGACATGGATGGATATAGCACTACAAGATTAACAAAACTCCTTTACTGATCATCCTCAAAAGAGGCACGAATCACTAGGAAACAACAAGAACATATGGCATCATGAGATGAACAGCTCCAGGACAGTGAAATTACTAAGTCCCTGAAAACAGAATTAGCAAGTGCAGCACTTTGCAAGCTTGCACGTCACCACACACATCCTAAAAATACATGGGTTGCACCTCTGGAGAGATGACAAAACCCTTAACAAAACACATGTAGAACTCGCGGGCATATCATGCACACATTAATCATGGCAAAAATGACAAAAGTGCTAAACGGAGTAACAGATCTGACGATTAACTCAAGTAGCCCACTTCTAACAGCATTTAGGGCATCAAGATGAGCTCAAATGAAAATTATGCAATGGAATGAAATGATGTACTCTCTGAGATGAACATTTTGATATGCTATATGCATGAATCGGAGCTACGGATGCAAAGTTACGGAGCCTCGAACAGGAGCATATGGATCAAGAATTTCGGGACTAGGACGAAATTTGCCCCTAGGGTTTACTGTTCACCGAAACCGGATCTGGCGAAAACACTGTTCACGGCGGCGGATCCGGCGCTCGCCGGTGACGAAGGCTCGCCGGAGTGGAGGGAGGGCCGACCGGAGCGGTGGCGCTCGCCAGAGAGGTCGCCGGCGCGCTCCGGGCGCGGCGGGGAGGCGGCGGCGGGCGGCGCGACGAGCTCGGCCTGGGGGCGGCACGGCGAGCTCGGCCGGCGAGGGCGAGCTGCGGCAGCGCGGCGGAGGGGCGGCGCCGGGCTGGAGGAGGGCGACGACCCGGGCGGCGGCGGGAGCGGCTGGGCCGCGGGGGCCCGGCTCGGGCCTGAGCG
>NC_041382.1:504513619-504523057 GCF_002162155.2 Triticum dicoccoides | reverse complement strand
GGGCCTGAGCGGGCCGGCGCGGTGAACGGCGGCGGGAGGCCACGTGGCGGCTGCGGAGTGGCTGCGGGCGGCGGAGCGGACGCGTCCGGCCGGATTCGGACGTGTCCGGCCGGTGCGGGGGCGATTTCTAGGGTTTCGAGGGAAGGATGAGATCCGAAAAACGGGGGGTCTATTTATAGGCATAGGAGGAGCTAGGAGAGTCCAAATGAGGTGCGGTTTTCGGCCACGCGATCGTGATCGAATGCTCTAGAACATGGAGCAGAGTTAGGTGGGTTTTGGACCAAATTGGAGGGGTGTTGGGCTGCAACACACACAAGGCCTTTTCGGTCCCTCGGTTAACCGTTGGAGTATCAAACGAAGTCCAAATGATACGAAACTTGACAGGCGGTCTACCGGTAGTAAACCAAGGATGCTTGGCAAGTCTCGGTCCAATCCGGAAATGTTTAATCCCCACACACGAAAGAAAGCTAAAAATGACCACCGGAGGAGAACGAAGCGACAGAATGCAAAACGGACAACGGGGAAAATGCTTGAATGCATGAGATGAACACGTATGCAAATGCAAAGCACATGATGACATGATATGAGATGCATGACAACGACAACAACACACGGAGACAAAAACCCAAACCTGAGGAAATAAATATAACTTAACGCCGAAACGGCAAGACTTGGAGTACAAATAGGGAAAGTTACATCCGGGGTGTTACAACACTCCACCACTACGAAAGGATCTCGTCCCGAGATCTAGGACTGGAAGAACGCCGGGTACTCAGAACGGAGGTGATCCTCGCGTTCCCAGGTAGCTTCACAGTCGAAATGGTGTGACCACTTGACTTTGAGAAATTTGATTGACTTGTTGCGAGTCTTGCGTTCAGTCTCTTCAAGAATAGCAACTGGGTGCTCACGATAAGAGAGATCTTCTTGGAGCTCAATGTCCTGGAAGTTGATGGTGCGGTCAGGAGTCTTGAAGCACTTTCGAAGCTGAGAGACATGGAACACGTCATGAACATTTGCAAAGTTTGAAGGAAGCTCGAGTTGATAGGCGAGGTCGCCTCTCTTGCTGACAATCTTGAAAGGTCCCACGTATCTGGGGGCAAGCTTCCTTTTTGATACCGAAGCGACGAGTACCTTTCATAGGAGAGACGCGGAGGTAAACATGATCTCCGATCTCAAAAGCCAAATCACGGTGCTTACTATCATAGTAGCTCTTCTGGCAGGATTGGGCTGCTTTGAGGTTATCTCGAATGACTTTGCACATTTCTTATGCCTCTGTGATTAAGTCATTACCCAAAAGCTGACGTTCACCGGTTTCAGACCAGTTGAGAGGGGTACGACACTTCTTGCCATACAGAATTTCAAAAGGGGCCTTGCTCGAACTTGCTTGAAAACTGTTGTTGTAGGAGAATTCAGCATAAGGAAGACAATCCTCCCACTTCATGCCGAAGGAGATCACACAAGCTCTAAGCATATCTTCAAGAATCTGGTTGACACGCTCGACTTGACCGCTTGTTTGAAGATGGAAAGCTGTGCTGAAACGGATGTTCGTGCCCATGGCCTTCTAAAAAGAATCCCAAAACTTCGAGGTAAAGATGCTGCCACGGTCTGAAGAGATAACTTGAGGAATACCGTGCAGAGAGACAATACGAGAGGTATAGAGTTCCGCCAATTGAGCTGCAGTGATCGACTCTTTGATAGGCAGAAAGTGAGCCACTTTGGTGAGTTTGTCGATGACAACGAATATAGCATCATTGCCACGCTTGGACTTAGGAAACCCAGTCACGAAGTCCATTTCAATGTGGTCAAACTTCCATTCTGGAATGGCAAGAGGTTGGAGGAGACCAGCTGGCCTTTGGTGTTCTGCCTTCACTCTTCTGCAGACATCACATCCATTCACGAATTGAGCGATCTCGCGCTTCATTCGAGTCCACCAATAAGCGTGCTTGAGGTCCTGATACATCTTCGTGCTCCCAGGGTGGATGGAGAGGAGAGAATTGTGAGCCTTGTTCATGATCACTTTACGGAGGTCACCTTTGGGTACAACAATACGATCCTCGAAGAAGAGAGTGTCCTTGTCATCAAGGCGGTAGCACTTGTACTTGGACTGACTCTTGGCAATCCCAACCTTCACCTTCTTCACCATAGCATCAAGAAGCTGGGCTTGGCGAATCTGGTCTTCCAAGGTAGGAGAGACTTGAAGGTTAGCGAGGAAACCTTGAGGAACAACTTGCAGGTTAAGTTTGCGGAAAGCTTCACAAAGCTCGGGTTGATAAGGCTTGAGAATCAAACTGTTGCAGTAGGCCTTTCTGCTCAAAGCGTCAGCAATCACATTGGCCTTGCCTGGAGTATACTCGATACTCGGATTATACTCTTGAATCATTTCGACCCATCGAGTTTGCCTGAGGTTGAGATTAGGCTGAGTGAAGATGTACTTGAGCTCTTGTGATCAGTGAAAATATCCACTTTTCTTCCCAATAGAAGATGTCTCCAAGTCAAAAGAGCATGCACAACTACCGCCAACTCGAGATCATGAGTGGGGTAGTTCTTCTCATTAGGCTTCAACTGGCGAGATGTATAAGCAACAAATTTCTTCTCTTGCATCAATACTGCGCCAAGACCTTGGAGAGAGGCATCACAAAAGACCTCGTACGGCTTGGATTCATCAGGCGGAGTCAGAACTAGAGCAGTGATCAATTTCTCTTTCAAAGTTGAAAGCAATATCACACTCCGGAGACCAAACGTACTTGACGTGCTTCTGAAGAAGATTAGAGAGAGGCTTCGCGATCTTAGAAAAGTTTTCAACGAATCTTCGGCAATAGCTTGCGAGACCGAGAAAACTGCGGAGTTGCTTCACGTTTTGAGGAGGTTCCCAATTCACAATTGCAGACACCTTCTCAGGATTCACGGCAATGCCCTTGGCAGAGATGATATGACCAAGATAAAGAACCTCATCAAGCCAAAATTCACACTTGGAGAACTTGGCGTAGAACTGATGTTCCCTGAGCTTATCAAGAACCAAACGCAAATGCTTGGCATGATCTTCCTTGTTCTTTGAGAAAACCAGAATGTCGTCGAGAGAGACCAAAACGAAGTCATTGGTGTAGGCGTTGAATATGAAGTTCATCATGCGAGAGAACGTCGGAGGAGCGTTGGCGAGGCCAAAAGACATGACAGTGTATTCATATGAACCAAAGCTTGTTCTGAATGCTGTCTTGGGAATATCTTCTTCACGAATGCGAATCTGCTGATAACCCATACGGAGATCAAGCTTGGAGAATACTTGGGCACCTTTGAGTTGTTCGAACAGCTCATTGATGTTGGGAAGTGGGTATTTGTACTTGATGGTCTTCTTGTTCACTGGACGGTAATCAACACAAAGTCGGTCCGTTCCATCCTTCTTCTTCACAAAAAGAACACCACAACCCCACGGAGAAGAACTAGGCCGGATGAGACCCATTTTCTCTTGAATATCGAGTTGCTTCTTCAGCTCCTTCAACTCTTCAGGCCGAGCTTGTAAGGACGCTTGCACACAGGTTCCGTACCAGGCTCAAGATCAATAACGAATTCAACTGGCCGGTGCGGAGGCATTCCTGGAGCTCTTCTAAAAAGACGCCTTGATATTCGCAAACGACTGGAATTTGCGAGATAGCATCCAATTCACCCTTCTCATTGAGAGAAAACAAACGGATAGTATCATCACGAGCGGCAAAGACAATTACATCCTCAGATGAATGAGTCAATTGAATCTGCCTGGCTGCACAATCAAGCTGAGCCTTGTGCTTAGAAAGCCAATCCATCCCGAGAATAAGATCAATATCCGAGTTACCAAGAACCATTGGGGAAGAAAGGAACTTGTAGTCGCCCAATGTGATAGTGACATCTGGCAGCTCTAGACTAGCACTCAAACGTTTGCCAGGAGAAACGATATCCATTTGTTTACCCAAATGAGAAGAAACGAACTCATGCTTGGTAAAAAAATGGCTTTGACATGAAACAATGCGATGCACCCGTGTCAAAAAGAACTCTTGCAGGAATATCATTAACAGGAAGGTTACCCATGATGACATCTGAAGAATCCTCTGCCTGAGCTGCATTCATCAAATTGACCTTGGCGAACTTGGGGTTATGCTTGACCATAGCTGTACTTGCCGATCTAACAGGAGGAGGAGGAAGACGCCTCTGGTTGAGACACTTGTTGGCATAGTGACCCTTCTGTTGGCACTTGTTGCACGTGACTTCTGAAAGCGGACGGTGATATGGAGCACTCGATCTTGGAGCTTGAGACGAAGTCTTGTTCTGAAAGCCAGGGTTGGGTGGGTGGGAAGAACCACTGCCACCTTTGCTTTTCTGCTGATACGGCTGACGGAACGGAGGAGGAGGAAGCCAATACTTCTGCTGCTTGGCCACTTGAGTAGAGGAAGAAGGAGTAACATCTCTGACTCGCTTCTTGGAAGCATCACACCTCAACTGAGCAGCCTCTTGCTTCAGTGCCATGTTGTAGAACTCATCGTACCTCAAGGGCTCGAAGAGGACAAGAGCGGGCTGAATTTCTTCTCTGAGACCACCCCTGAACTGATATATCATGCTCTTCTCATCAGGGACGTCCTGCTTGGCAAAGCGGGCGAGCTTCTGAAACAACTTGTTGTAGTCATAGACAGACAAAGAGCCTTGCTTCAGATTGCGGAATTCATCACGCTTGCTTTCAACCACGCTCTGGGGAATATGATGAGCTCGGAAATCTCGACGGAAATCATCCCAAGTGATAACACGTCCACCTCTAGAATCCTTGTACTGCTGGAACCATTCTGCAGCTTGATCTTTGAGTTGGAAGGAAGCGAACTTAACAAAGTCCTCAGGCCTGACGTTACTGCACTCGAAATGCTTGCACAGATCCACAAGCCAATCGTCAGCATCGGTTGCCTCAACAAAATTGCTGAAAGTCTTTGGCCCATTAGCAAGGAACTGGTTGAGTGTAGTAAAGTGACTCTGATTGCTGCCTTGATTCCCTTGGTTGCCTTGATTGCGCTCTTGGAGAATTTTCATGATCAACTGTGTGTTTGCATTGGTTGCGGCCATCACAGCTTGCCATGCCTCCGGAGGAGGTGGAGGTGGTGGCGGATCAGGATTCGGAGTCGTGCGTGTTGGAGGAGCCATCCTGAAGAGGTTGGCCACCATTAGCACATGATAGACAAATATTGAAGCTGAATCCAACGGAATGAAAATTGCAACATATAGTCTTCACATCCGAACAAAATGAATGAATGCATTCCTCTTAAAATAGTCACATATCCATAAATTGAGAAGCCACGTAGAATTAAGGTAGAGAAATAAATCAACAAGGTACGGATCAAGAACGAATAATCGGTAAGAAATCCCAATCTCAAACCAATATCCGTGGAAGAAAAACTAGAGCTACAAGAATTCCCACCTATGAAACTCCCGAACCTTTCCGGTTATGCAATCAGGTGTTGGGGATACAGGGGAAGCATAATATCTCACCCAAATCTAGCAAATCCTACATCCAGCTGTATCCATCCATCAACACATAACCAAGAAAACTTCGGAAACCATCTACCTCAACCTTCGAAAAGCATCCGTTATACAAGTTATGGTGATACTCCCGAACTCCCGCCCCAGTACTGGGTGGCGTCGAGGTTATCTCACCAACGAACTGCATAAAAGAGATTTTCGATGTCGGCATACTAAACTCAGGTATTCCAGAACTGCAACGATAAAATTATGATGACAACACCTCAGAGCTCAACTCCCCGGGACACTTCCACTAAACCCCTGACAGGAGGCACCAAGACAATGTTCTCATCATAAAACCATCGGAATGATTCCAACATACCCGCGTGATCCTAAATTTTTTTTAGTGAAATTTGAGAAGAGAAGAGTCAAAACTCTACGTCAGGATGCCTTACCAGAGCCATGAGGAGACTGGGAAGTAAAAAGAATTCCTAATCTCTCCGATATATAATTCCTAAAAGACTCAAAACATTTTTCTAGACACAACTCGGCCGCTAAAAACGATCAAGCAATGGGGCTCCTAAGGTCGGGGAAGGCTCTGATTACCAACTTGTAACACCCTCGATGCGACTATAGCTCCCACGTGTCGAGGCACGACTTAGAGACATAATCGCATTGAAGGCATATGTCGCAAGTTAGGCAATCTTCACAACATCCCATGTAATATAATAATGAAAGGGGAGATAACATAGTTGGCTTACACTCGCCATGTCAATCAAGTACATAAATAACATTACATCATCCAAACACTCATGGCCCGACTACGGCGCCAAAATAAAAGAGAACCCAACATGCGTCACGGTCCCAATCACCCCAACTGGGCACCACTACTGATCATCGGGAAAGGAAACATAGTAACGTTGAGAGTCTTCGTCGAACTCCCACTTGAGCTCGTACGCGTCTCCTGGAGCGGAATCATCAGGCCCTGCATCTGGTATAATAGTAATCTGTGAGACACAGGGACTCAGCAATCTCGCACCCTCGCGATCAAGACTATTTAAGCTTATAGGTAAGGCAAGGTGGATATGAGTGGAGCTGCAGCAAGCGACTAGCAAGTATGGTGGCTAACTTATTCACAAAGGAGAGCGAGAAGAGGAGGCAAAGCGCGAGCGAGAAACTAGAGAGCAACCTGCGCAAACATTACTCCAAGACCGTGTCCACTTCCCGGACTCCGCCGAGAAGAGGCCGTCACGGTAACACACTCAGTTGATTCATTTTAATTAAATTAAGGTTCAAGTTATCTACAACCGGACATTAACAAAATCCCATCTGCCCATAACCGCGGGCACGGCTTTCGAAAGTTCAATCCCTGCAGGGGAGTCCCAACTTAGCCCATGACAAGCTCTCATGGTCAACGAAGGAATAGACCTCCTCCCAAGACGTTCCGATCAGACTCGGTATCTCGGTAACTCAAGACACTTCGACAGGTTAAAACAAGACCAGCAACACCGCTCGAATGTGCCGACAAATCCTGATAGGAGCTGCACATATCTCGTTCTCAGGGCACACTCAGATAGGTCAAGCTACGAGTAAAACCAACCCTCAAGTTTCCCCGAGGTGGCCCCGCAGGCTGCCCGGTTCGGACCAACACTCAGAGGGAGCACTGGCCCGGGGGGGGGGGGTTAAAATAAGATGACCCATGAGTCTGCAGAACCCAAGGGAAAGAAAAGGCTAGGTGGAAAATGGTAAAACCAAGGTTGGGCATTACTGGAAAAGCTTTAATCCAGGCGAAATATCAAGGGGTTCCCATTATAACCCAACCGCGTAAGGAACGCAAAATCCAGGAACATAACACCGATATGACGGAAACTAAGGCGGCAAGAGTGGAACAAAACACTAGGCGAGAGGCCAAGCCTTCCACCCTTTACCAAGTGTATAGATGCATTAAGATAGCAAGATAATATAATGATATCCCAACAAGTAAATAAATGTTCCAAGGAACGGCCTCCAATCTTCACCTGCAACTAGCAACACTATAAGAGGGGCTGAGCAAAGCGGTAACATAGCCAATCAACGGTTTGCTAGGACAATGGTGGGTTAGAGGCTTGACATGGCAATTTGGGAGGCTTGCAAGCAAATGTTAGGCATCATACCATTGGCATAGCAAAAGAGCGAGCAAACTAGCATAGCAAAGATAGTAGTGATTTCGAGGGTATGATCATCTTGGCTGCACAGTTGTCAGAGTTGACTAGATCCTCGAAAGCAAACTCAACGGGCTCCTCGTTAGCGAACTCGTCTCCCGGCTCTACCCAAACAAGACAAACAAGCAACAAGGATACAATCAACCACGTGCAAGAACAAACAATATGATGAAATGATGATATGCCATGCGAGATGCGACGCGGGATGCAAAATGCAAGATATGACAGGAAATGCATGAACCTGGCCTCAACTTGGAAAACCAAGTGTGCCACTGGAAAGATGAGATGAAATCGCTTGAAAACGATATAAAGAACGCCGAAATCGGAGTTACGGTTTGGAAATGGCAAGCGATTCGAATATGACACCGGTCTGCGATTTACAGCAAGTAGGCATCTAAATGCAACGAAATGAACATGCTACAGCACCCAAACATGACAACAAAATACATGGCAGGGATGGACACAAGATGCTTAACAAATGTCTAGCACTGAGCTACGGCCAATTCATCCATTAACATGTTCAAACAAGCATGGCAAAAATGCATATGACAAACAGTTCTCAGACTTAGTGAAATTAACACTTGTCTGGAATTTCAGATCAGGTAGCCCTCTTCGGAGCAACGGAACAACATGCTACAGGACCTGAACATGACAAAGAAAGACATGGCATGGAGCTACTCAACAAGCTTAACAAAAGTACCTTAGTGACCTTGAGCCAAAAGGGATCACAAAATACAGTAACAAGCACACGAACATAGCAAAAACATAATCAGTTTTCAGACTTGGTGAAAACTGGGACATGCTGAAACATAACTCACGAAGGCATGTTTACGAGCTCGATGCACTCACCAGGGTGCAAGTCATGGCAATACAAGTATACATTCCTTAAGAAGGCACAAAATGCAAGCTAGACATGGCAAGAAAAATGGCGTAGCATGCACGGATCAACTACAATGACATCGGCAAAATCGCAAACAAGTTGACGATCTGCCCAGATTCGCAACGAAGCAAAAGTAGAGCTCGATTGACTCAAGCTAGGGTGATCCATATTTGAAAACAAAGACATGGATGGATATAGCACTACAAGATTAACAAAACTCCCTTACTGATCATCCTCAAAAGAGGCACGGATCACTAGGAAACAATAAGAACATATGGCATCATGAGATGAACAGCTCCAGGACTTAGTGAAATTACTAAGTCCCTGAAAACAGAATTAGCAAGTGCACCACTTTGCAAGCTTGCACAAGTCACCACACACATCCTAAAAATACATGGGTTGCACCTCTGGAGAGATGACAAAACCCTTAACAAAACACATGTAGAACTCGCGGGCATATCATGCACACATTAATCATGGCAAAAATGACAAAAGTGCTAAACGGAGTAATAGATCTGACAATTAACTCAAGTAGCCCTCTTCTAACAGCATTTCGGGCATCAAGATGAGCTCAAATGAAAATGATGCAATGGAATGAAATGATGCACTCTCTGAGATGAACATTTTGATATGCTATATGCATGAATCGGAGCTACGGATGCAAAGTTACGGAGCCTTCAACATGAGCATATGGATCAAGAATTTCGGGACTTTGACGAAATTTACCCCTAGGGTTTACTGTTCACCGAAACCGGATCTGGCGAAAACACTGTTCACGGCGGCGGATCCGGCGCTCGCCGGCGACGAGGGCTCGCCGGAGAGGAGGGAGGGCCGGCCGGAGCGGTGGCGCTCGCCGGAGAGGTCGCCGGCGCGCTCCGGGCGCGGCCG
>NC_041382.1:504502751-504513321 GCF_002162155.2 Triticum dicoccoides | reverse complement strand
GGCGGAGGGGTGGCGCCGGGCTGGAGGAGGGCGACGACCCGGGCGGCGGCAGGAGCGGCTGGGCCTCGGGGGCCCGGCTTGGGCCTGAGCGGGCCGGCGTGGTGAACGACGGCGGGAGCCCACGTGGTGGCTGCGGAGTGGCTGCGGGCGGCGGAGCGGACGCGTCCGGCCGGATTTGGATGTGTCCGGCCGGTGCGGGGGCGATTTCTAGGGTTTCGAGGGAAGGATGAGATCCGAAAAACGGGGGGTTTATTTATAGGCATAGGAGGAGCTAGGAGTGTCCAAATGAGGTGCGGTTTTCGGCCACGCGATCGTGATTGAACGCTCTAGAACATGGAGCAGAGTTAGGTGGGTTTTGGACCAAATTGGAGGGGTGTTGGGCTGCAACACACACGAGGCCTTTTCGGTCCCTCGATTAACCGTTGGAGTATCAAACGAAGTCCAAATGATACAAAACTTGACAGGCGGTCTACCGGTAGTAAACCAAGGCCGCTTGGCAAGTCTCGGTCCAATCCAAAAATGTTTAATCCCCACACACGAAAGAAAGTTAGAAATGACCACCGGAGGAGAACGAAGCGCCAGAATGCAAAACGAACAATGGGGAAAATGCTCGAATGCATGAGATAAACACGTATGCAAATGCAAAGCACATGATGACATGATATGAGATGCATGACAATGACAACAACACACGGAGACAAAAACCCAAACCCGAGGAAAGAAATATAACTTAACGCCGAAACGGCAAGAGTTGGAGTACAAATAGGGAAAGTTACATCCGGGGTGTTACACCACCATCGCGCGTAGATGGCTCAGCTCCTCGGAGATATAGGTGAAGAAGGAGACCAGGTCAGGAAGCCGCATCTCGTTGAAGTCGACCGGGTGGTCGAACGAGTTTAGCCCGACGGCCGGCATCGTCGCACTGGCACGACAGTAGGCATCGCGCAGCCGCAACACGTGCGTGGCAACTTGGTTCACCAAGTGCCTGAGGCGATCCTGGACCTCGTCATGATCGGCCTGCTCGCGCTCCAGCCGGCTCCCTTGACGGCCTATCGTATCTCCCGCTTTCTGCAGCTACACCGCCGACGCCTCGAGCATCTTTGTGGTGGACGCCTGCCGCTTTTGAAGCTCTGTGAACTCCCGCACATAACGGAGGAGCATGGCACTCCTCTCCTCCTTAAGCTCACGGAGCTCCATGTCCTTGGCCCTGAGCTCCGCATCCTTGGCATGGAGCTCCTGTGTTAGGAGCCTCACCTCGAACTCCATGATCTGCTGCGCCGCCATGGCACCAGGTAGAAGCAATGGGGAGAGGAAGCAAAGGGGGCGAAACAGCTGAAAGGCAATGCAATCTACGCGAAGGCAGAGGGAGCAGGGAATCTTTTGGTTTTCACCACGGTAAAACACCAGTCGACGACTTCTCACATCAGGGAGCAGTGTGTTTTTACAGGCGGAGTCATCGTGACTATTGCTGCTGCGCCTGCTCCCGTCAATCAAAAAATTAAAAATCCTGTCGCGCCTGCTCCCGTCAATCAAAAAATTAAAAATCCTGCCGCACCCAAACACCAGAGCAACGCCGCGGTGGATATTTAAATTTACTTGTCGGCAAGTAGATAAAAAAGGGGTGAAAAAACAAATGCGACGGCGGCCTAGCTAATCAATCGAACTAGCCCAACTAGCTAGCCACCGTGCTTCACTGATGTACTCGGCGGGAAAGGTGGTCTTTCTTGATTTGACGACTCATTTACTTGCTGCGGCGCTACGACTGAGGAGGACCCAGAAAACGCGCGGTAGGGCGTCCCACGTCAGGAAGAATATATGCGTGCACCACCTGGGAGCACCCCGAAACCATGCGGTAGGGTGTGCCACGTCTCGGCACGGAGGAAAAATGTGTGTGTAAAAATATACTGTATCAGACGTAGTACCTATGGTTCGACCTCGGGACCCAGGCAGTCGGTCGAAAACACCCCACTAGCCACACAGCTTCATCATGCAAACGTGGCACGGAGGATAGATGTGGTTAGCTCCATCTCGAACAGCCATAACGTCTCTTGTTCTAGGCGATTCTTCTATTTTCCAAGATTTTTTTAGTTGTAATAACACCATGGCAAGCTAGCGCCACTCTTCATGTGTGCCCGTGCAAAGGTTAGACGATGGATAGAAGAGAGATTGAGATCGCAGACCTAGGACCCACCAGTAAGTGAGACAACGGTCATGCATGTGTTGACGAGGCACTCCCTCTACTCTACTCAACGCAAGTACTGTATAAAATCAAGTTATGGGACAAAGCCAACAACCATTCATTTTTCAGGCTATCGACTTATGCTTTGTAGTCCAGGTTGCCAGTTCGAATCTCATCTTTCAGATTTCTCAGTTTTAGGTCCAAATTTGATTAATGACAAGTGGGACCCCCGCGTGTTGTTCCGATATTTCAGTGTAGGATGGTTTTTTTGAACAAACACTTTGCGCGGTTAGACAAGTAACGGCACGAGTTACACGTATTTTGCAAGTTTACAAACGAAAATGACAGCGGCATAGAATATCACATCCACCGCGCAGCTTAGATACTATGGCGATACAAGTTTTTACACCGGTGGAAGTGAGATCCAATGGCTTGGGAGTAGTCTTTGTAATTATGCGCAATTTCCAAACTCTCCAAAGGTTTTTTGGCAAATAAAACATTCAGGCCTCGTGTGTGCCGCTGCATCTTCGATCCAACGGCTCCCTGGTGCTCATATTAGGTGCTCCCCGTAGCTTAATTACCCGCTACGGTGATATGAACATCTAGGTCCTATGATCAGTGATCAGATGGCACATGTGTAGTACTTGTACTTTCTGTGCATTTCCCAAACTCTATAAGCCGTATATTACAAAAACATTGAAACCTCCTACTGTGGGCCGTTAGATCTCAGTGAACTCGTATCACCATAAAATCTACGGTGCGGGGGCACCTCATACTCTCCCGTGCGAGAAAACATAAGGTGCTATCGCAGCTTGGATGCTACGGTGATACGAGCTTGGGGGTTGTTTGATCTGAGATCCAATGGCATTTGAGCAGTCTTTATGCTTGTAAGCAGTGGTCGAACTCTTTTGGGGCTTTTCTGCAAAAAACCATTCGAACCACCGAGGAGATGTTGGGTCACAAATCCAACGCCTCCGAAGAGCTTGTATCACCAAAGCATCTAAGGTGTGGTAGCACATGATATTCTTACATACAGGAGAATATGATGACCTCCTTCATCTTAGATGCTACGGTGATACAAGCTTCGAGGTCGTTGGATATGGGATCAAAGGGCATCTAAGTAGTTTTTGTACAAATTGTGTGCAATTCTCAAACTCATCAAGATTTCCTGCAAAAATATTAAGACACATCATGTGAGCTGCTATATCTTAGATCTACAAGCTCCAAGCAACTCGTATCAGCATATAGCATCTAAGTATGGGGGCACATGATATTCTCTCGGGGAGGAGGGGTGGGGGTGCACAACCAATCGGTGGTTGGGAGGGTGGGGACAAATATAATCTAAACAACCCTAAACAGAGCTCCACAATTTTATCTAAGGTCGAGGGGTTGACCCCCGACAATCATACCTCCGCCTAAACACAACATTTGCATGTACTATAGTACTAGACTTAATATTCATGTTTCAGTTTCATGTTCATTTTAAATATTGAACTGAGGACCATGGATGTCTTACATTTTACTCCCTTTGTTCCTAAATATTAGTCTTTTTAGAGGCTTCAAATGGACTGGCACATACGGATGTATATAGACATATTTTAGAGTCTAGATTCACTCATTTTTCTCCGTATGTAGTCACTTGTTGAACTCTCTAAAATACTAATATTTAGGAATAGAAGGATTATTTTTGAATTCGTGTCATACATGCATAGTTTCGAAAAATAGATGCACTATACTTATTGGATTGTTGTTGTGTCCGTGCGTGTGTGTCTCTGTCTGTGTGTGTGTGTGTGTGGTCATATGCTTGATACATACAAAGTTTTCTCACCTCCATATTGTTCATCTTTTAAATTTGAATTTGCATTGGAAAACTTACTAGGGATACCATGAAATGTGAAATCCACATTGAGATCACTATATCACAAACTCACTCTAATTCAACAACTCGTCATAAATCAATTACACGTTGAGATTAGTATTTGCAAGGAAAATACAGGTATTGTAATACACATAGATCTGTTCGGCAATTTAAAAGGTTCCTTTCGTATTCTCGAATGGTAGGACCCAATGGCGTACCAGCCAGACCTTGGCTCGTGTTGATCCTAAAAAAACCGGGCTCGTGTCCTTCGGTGGCGTGCGTGGTACGCACATTAGGCAACCCCAACTAGTCGAGCCTCAGCGTTTGAATTCGAAATATCTGGCGGTCAGAATTCCAGCCCTAGGAAATTCCCCTCATGTCCCAGGTCCATAATGACTACCGATGAACAACGGAGGGATGCTTTAGTAACTAGACAACGTTACCTACCGTGCCGAGCACGGTTCAATTCCCTCGGTCGCCGCTCGTCAAGGTCACCCGTCAACTGCATTGCCAGTACTAGTACTATTATACCAGGATGAGCACAGAATTGAGCCCGTTTGTTCGTGCCTAGTACTTGAGTTAATATATCAAGCAATGCACTGGTATGGAGGGATTATCCTTTTACTCTGCATATATAACTTGTCTGAAGTCTAACTAAGCAAAATGTTTGACCAAATCCTTTCTTAAGAAATACAACATGACAGATGTACGGCTTGAAAATTTATTGCATGATGCAGGTTATGATATTGTTTCGAATCCTGGATTTTGTCGGCGTTCTGGGAACGGGGGTCCCCAGACTTGCCTGCCTGCGGCCTGTGGTGTGGCTCAAGGGGGGCCCAGCACGGCCCATCTTCGCCAACACAAACCCAAGACCCTCGCGAGGGGCCAAGCCTCGCGGGGCGGATGACGCGGAGCTTCCCCAGGCCCGGCCTCGTTAGGCAGGCTCACGAGGAGGCGGAGAGACCAAGGCGGGGTACCTCACGAGGTGCCCGTGACGCAAGCCATGACGACTCAGGGCAACAGGCGGGTGCCAGCCCGCGCAGCGTCCTCCTTTCCTCTTTGGTGCAAAGGGGGCAAGCACAACCGCGGAGTACCGAGGCATCAGGCAAAGGTTGCCATTTCGGTGCAACGAGACCAAGACCAGGAGGACTACGAGACGGAGGTCACCATGGAGCCCAAGACGGCGTCATCACCAGAGCTTTGCGCAGGCGAAGACTACTTTTGTCAGGATAGCTGATACCTGCTGTCCCCCTTCAAATTAGCCCGCCATTGTTGGCTCCCTTCCCGCTCGATATTTGGGAAGAGGACCAGGGCCTCTATAAATAGGACCAGCCACCCACATAGCAAGGGGTCGGTCGGTGAGAGAGAGAGAGAAAGAGAAAGGCGACTGAACTCCTCCCAGCAGTTCATCGCCCCGGCCAAGAACAGACCCTCGCGAGGCTGTTCTTCCTTGTATTGTTCATCATCATCAGCCCAAGAGGCAATCCACCACACCACACATTGGAGTAGGGTATTACACCACATCGGTGGCCCGAACCAGTATAAACCATGTGTCTCTTGTGTTGTTCTTCCCATAGTTTAGATCCTAGCGTGGCGGAGGGGTGCAGGTCGGTAGGAGGCGAAATCTTCGCGCGCACCCCTGTGTTCGAACCTCAAGGGTCTGCCGGAAACCGAAATCCGACATTTGGCGCGCCAGGTAGGGGTGCGCCGTGACTCGTCTTCCACCACCCCGTTCTCCTCTGACCATCACGCCCGTGTCTGACGCTCGTCGGGCCCGCGCCGAGCGCCGGGCCGCACTCGCTTCTCGCGTCGCCCAGACGGCCCCTGTTGGTGGGCATCCACGCCGTTCCCCGTCACTTGCCGTCAACACCGCCACCGGCCCGGTGGGGGACGAACAGCAAGCATCGTCTCAGCATCCATCCGTGCGGCAAGACGGCCGCGCCGCAACTCCCTCGCTCGCCCCAGCTGGTTCTTCGCCCCGGGCGCTCCACGCGCCCATGGAGCCCCGCAACCTCTCCCCCGTCTATCGCGCTGCATCAACACCCCTGGTCGTCGCGGCCCTCTTGGGCGGCTCGGAGGCGCCGCCCACGAGTCACCACGTCAAGCCGTTCATCCGCCGGGTCAGCGCCGCTTCCACGCGGCAGGGGGCTCCCCTGGATCGGGCGGCGCCCGAGACCGACCTGACCTTCAGCTCGGAGGACCACCCCTCCAACTCGGCCTGCTCGGGTGCGCTCCCCATGCTGTGCACCCCCACCATCTGCCAGGTGGACATCACCAGAACCCTCATCGATGGCGGCGCGGGCCTCAGCATGCTCTCGGTCGAGGCCTTCAATCTCCTCTGCATACCCCAGGAAGGGCTGCGACCCAGCCGGCCCTTCTTAGGCGTTGGGGAGCGGATCGTCCAGCTCCTTGGGACAGATCCGGCTCCCAGTAACCTTCGGCACCTACGACAACTTCCGCACGGAGCTGGTCGACTTCGACATCGCCCCCATCGGCCTCCCCTACAACGCCATCCTCGGCTACCCAGCGCTGGCCTAGTTCATGGCAGCGACACACCCGGCGTACAACCTCATGAAGATGCCCGGGAGCAGCGGTGTCCTCACCGTGCACTGGGACACCGGGGACGCTCTGCGGGTGCTCAAGCTCGTCTTCAAGACAGCGGCGTCGGCACAGCCCGCCGACTTGGAGGCCCCCGAGCCCAAGGGAGCTGCGCCCGCCAAGAAGAAGCAGATGTTCACCCAAGACAAGGCAGAAACCAAGCAGATACCCGTCGATGAGGACGAGGCCACCGATGCCACTTTCACCATAGGCGCCCACCTCAAACCCGAGCAGGAAGAGGCCCTGGTCGGGTTCCTGCGCGCAAACAAGAAGGTATTCGCTTGGGAGCCGGACCAGTTGGCAGGGATCCCCAGGAGTGTAATCGAGCATCACCTCAATGTATGCCCCAACGTGCGCCCTGTGAAGCAGAAGGCCAGGCGGTAGTCCACAGAAAAGCAGGCCTTCATCGTCCAAGAGACCCGCAAAATTAGAGGCCGCTGGGGTCATTCGCGAGGTCCGATACCCAGATTGGTTGGCCAACCCTGTCATCCAGGAAGGAGCGCATGTGTGTCGGCTTCACCAACCTCAACAAAGCATGCTCGCAAGATCCGTTCCCGCTCCCCCGCATCAACCAGATCGTCGATTCCACTGCGGAATGCGACCTGTTATGCTTCCTGGATGCCTTCTCTGGGTATCACCAGATCAAGATGGCGGTAGAAGACATCGAGAAGACAGCCTTCCTAACCCCGTGTGGGGTGTACTGCTACACATGCATGCCATTCGGGTTGCGTAACGCAGGGGCGACCTTTCAGCGGCTGATGCACATCACCATGGGCCCGCAGCTTAGAAAGAATGTCGAAGCTTACGTCGATGACATCGTGGTAAAATCTCGGGAGGCCAGGACCTTGATACAAGACATGGAGGAAACCTTCGCGAGCCTCAACGCAGTGAACCTACGGCTCAACCCAGAGAAGTGTGTGTTTGGAGTCCCCTCGGGCAAGCTCTTGGGTTTCCTCGTGTCCCACCGAGGCATCGAGGCTAACCCGGAGAAGGTCAAGGCAGTGGAAGACATGAGCCCGCCAAAGACCCTCAGAGAAATGCAGAAGCTCACGGGGCGCGTGACCGTGCTAGGGCGCTTCATCTCCAAGTTGGGCGAGCGAGCACTACCTTTCTTCTAGCTAATGAAGAAAAAAGGGCCCTTCGAGTGGACTGAAGAGGCCGACAAGGCATTCCAGGATCTCAAGAGATACCTGACTAGTCCACCGGTCATGGTGGCTCCGCGCCCTCAGGAGCCCCTAGTGCTTTACCTCACCGCCACTCCCTACTCCGCCAACGCAGCCTTGGTGGCAGTCAGAGAGGAGCGTCGAATCAAAACCACAGAAGTGGCTCGGGATGAGGCGGAACAGGAACCAGGAAGGCCCACATACATCGCTACAGCGGCTGAGGAGGATCAGCCACCGCAAAGGGGCGCACCGGAAGCGGAAGAGGGCCCACTCCCATATGGCCAGCCTCAGGAGTCCTCATTGCCTCAAGAGGCACCAAGGTCTCCGAAGGGGGCCACCAGCCTGACGCACTCCACCTCGTCGAGCACCCAGTGTACTTTGTCAGCACGGTGTTGCGGGATGCAAGGGCACGGTACCCCATGCCTCAGAAACTCCTCCTCGCGCTACTGGTGGCCTCGCGCAAGCTGCGGCACTATTTTCAGGGTCACCCCATCAAGGTCGTCTCATCATACCCCCTGGAGAGAGTGCTCAGGAGCCCCAACTCAGCTGGGAGGGTCGCCGAGTGGAACATAGAGCTGCAAGCATTCCAGCTCGAATTCAGCATGACCAGAGTCATCAAGGGAGCAGCTTTGGCTGATTTTGTGCAAGAATGGACGGAGGTGCCAGGCCTCAAGACCGACAAGGATCGGTCCCTGTCCCTGGGAAGCGAGGCATCAGAAGGCTGGGTCATGTACTTCGATGGGGCGTTCTCCAGGCACGGCGCTGGGGCTGGGGCGGTGCTTATATCGCCCACTCAGGACAAGCTCCATTACGCCGTGCAGCTCTGTTTCCAGCAAGGCGAAAAGGTCTCCAACAATATAGCGGAGTATGAAGGTCTAATAGCGGGCTTGAAGGCCGCAGCTGCCCTGGGGGTGAAACGCCTCACCATCAAGGGCGATTCACAGCTCCTCGTTAACTTCTCCAACAAGGTGTACGAGCTTTAGGATGAGGACATGGAAGCCTACCTTGTGGAGGTCCGCAGGATGGAGAAGCAGTTCTGGGGGCTGGAGTTGCAGCATGTGCCCCGTGGCACCAATCAGGAAGCCGATGACATCGCCAAACGTGCGTCCAAGCGGTTACCTCAGGAGCCTGGCGTTTTCAAGGAGCGGCTCTTCAAGCCTTCAGCCCTGCCGTCATTATCAAACACGGCTCAGCCCTGGGAGGAGCTCCCCCAGCCACCTGCCTCAGGAGCTCCGGCCTGCGGCCCGACCTCGGGAGCACGCCTGCTCCTGACGATGGAACCTCAGGAGGGATGTTGGATCGCGGAGCTCCGGAGCTACTTAACACAAGGGACCCTGCCGGAGAAGGAGGAGGAAGCAGAGCGAGTGGCACGCCAAGCCACGGCATACTGCATCAAAGATGGAGAGCTCTACCGGAAGCGAGCAAACGATGTATCCCTGCGCTGCATCTCCAGGGAGCAAGGGAAGGAACTACTGGAAGATATACACGGCGGAGACTGCGGACATCACTCATCATCACGGAGCCTCGTCGGCAAGGCGTTTTGCAGTGGGTTTTATCGGCCCATCGCGCTCAATGACGCCGTGGGACTAGTGAAAGCTTGTGAAGCCTGCCAGTTCCACGCCAAGCAGATTCATCAGCCGGCAGGAGGCTTGCAGACTATCCCCCTTTCATGGCCATTCATAGTCTGGGGGCTGGACATCTTGGGCCCATTTCCCCGGGCGCCAGGGGCTACCCCTACCTTTACGTTGTCATGGACAAGTTCACCAAGTGGGCTGAAGTAGAGGCTGTCCGCACCATTCCCGTGGGTTCCGCGGTCAAGTTCATCAGGGGCATTGTGAGCTGGTTCGGGGTGCCGAATCGCATCATCACAGAGAACGGTTCGCAGTTCACCAGTAACCTGTTCAAAACATACTGTGCTAACCTTGGAATGCAGATATGCTACGCTTCAGTGGCGCACCCCCGAAGCAAGGGCCAGGCCGAGAGGGCAAACGCGGAGGTCCTGAGGGGCCTCAAGACCAGGACGTTCAAGAAGAAGCTGGAGGCCTGCGGCAGAGGTTGGTACAACGAGCTTCAGTCCGTGTTGTGGTCCATCCGCACCACTGCGACCAAGCCGACTGGAGAGACCCTGTTCTTCCTGGTCTACGGAGCAGAAGCGGTCCTCCCTCACGAGGTGAGACGTCGCTCCGCGCGGGTCCTGGCGTTCGACGAGGCGCAGCAGGACGCCATGCGGGGGATGGACCTCGTGCTGGGGGAGGAACGTCGCCGAGAAGCCGCGCTGCGAGCGGCGAGGTACCAACAAGCGTTGCGGCGATATCACTGCCGCAACATCCACCCCAGGACTCTTGAGGTAGGAGACCTCGTGCTCAGGCGGGTTCTCTCCAGGGAGGGACTGCACAAGCTCTCTCCCATGTGGGAGGGCCCGTTCAAGGTTGTTCATGTTTCCAGGCCCGGCTCCGCGCGCTTGGAGACTCAAGAGGGAGTGCCGGTCCAGAATGCATGGAACATCCAGCACCTCCGGAGGTTCTACCCCTAAAAAGGCCCAGATCTGTGAAGCAAGGCGAGTGCTTGTGAAGCTATCGCGTTTTGGAAAAGTCCTAGAGCCTGTGAAGCAAGGCGAGTGCCTGTGAAGCTATCGCGTTTTGGAAAAGGCCTAGAGCCTGTGAAGCAAGGCGAGTGCCTGTGAAGCTATCGCGTTTTGGAAAAGGCCCAGAGCCTGTGAAGCAAGGCGAGTGCCTGTGAAGCTATCGCGTTTTGGAAAAGGCCCAGAGCCTG
>NC_041382.1:504496331-504502572 GCF_002162155.2 Triticum dicoccoides | reverse complement strand
GAAGAAGGAGAATGCCTGTGAAGCTATCGTGTTTTGGAAAAGGCTCGGAGCATGTGAAGCAAGGTGAGTGCCTGTGAAGCTATCGCGTTTTGGAAAAGGCTCAGAGCCTGTGAAGCAAGGCGAGTGCCTGTGAAGCTATCGCGTTTTGGAAAAGGCCCGGAGCCTGTGAAGAAGGCGAATGCATGTGAAGCTATCGCGTTTTGGAAAAGGCCCAGAGCCTGTGAAGCAAGGCGAATGCCTGTGAAGCTATCGCGTTTCAGAAAAGGCCCGGAGCCTGTGAAGAAGGCCAATGCCTGTGAAGCTCGCCGCCCGTGACACCCTCACGTAATAATGAGTTGGGGCTGTACACGCCCCGGAGTCTTAGGAGCGTCGGCCTCAGGCCCTGGGGCTCCCTCCCACGCCCAGTGGCAGCACTTAGCTCCGCGCTGGTGACAAGACGTCGAAGACTAGACTAGGTGCCGGACACGGCTTTTCATTTGCTTTCCGCAGTTGGCTTGCTCCTTCTCAGTCGAAGTTTATTGAAGTTGTTGCCATCTTTGGCTTGTGGTTCTTCGGCTTTTCATTCTCCTGCCTCGATTTCTCTTGTGCAAGGCCTCGCGAGGGGGGCAGCCGAGCGTCCTCGCGAGTGTCCCTATCCTAGTCATTCAAAGGGTTCGCGGCCTGGGCTCCTTGCAGGAGCACCCCTCCAGTCTGTGCCCCTCGGGCACCGCGACACAAACATAGGGCCTGGGTCGGTCGCCCCCATGGCTGGGGCCGGAAACCATCCGCGCGCGAGCACGTAGCCGGAAGGTACGATAAAGAAAGCAAAACGATGATTAACAGCAATAACCCATACACGCCCCCGCGGGGCACCACACTACTGTCCTTTTTACATAGGAAAAGGGAAGAGAAAGCACAAATCTGGTGCGGCTCGCCTCACACCGGCCCGCAGGGAAGCCCGGGCTGCCTCCGGAGCTCAGGCGGACTCCCTCTCGCGCTTCACCAGGGCGCAACGGTGGGCGGACATGCTACCACCTCCCAAGCAGATACGACGGCGTGGGGGCTAACTGCGGCCACCACTAGAAGAGTCGCCGCCTGAAGAAGAACCGGAGAAGCTTGAGGAACCCTAAGCGCCGCCAGCCCCGCGAGCGTCGTCCTCTCCATCATCGCCAGAGCCGGGTTCCCAGCCACGGTCGTCGCCCTTGGGGCAACACCCTGCGCGGCGACCATCTTCCCCAAACACCCTCACGTAGAGGGTGGCATCGCCGTCGAACCTGAAGTGTAGGGTGCACCGACGGCCCAAGCCACGCGCGCGGGCAAACGTCTGCCAACCGCGGGCCAGGGCCAGGCTCCCAGCTGCGGAGACCTCCAGTGAAACCCATGAGGCCCGGCTGCAGCAGCCGTCGGCCTAGAGCCAGAGGCCGCCCGGGGCGCCGGCCGGGAGCTCGCCAAGGAGGAAGCGAGGAAGTGGAAGCCGGGTGCCAGTCGGCTCCGCCGACCACACGATGAACTCCGGCAGCACCTCTACAGCGCGAAAGCGCGGCATAGGGGGACACACAACCAGAGCGCACCCCCCGGCCGCAGCAATCCGCCCGCCACCCCGCTGGAAAGTGTCTCCGCGGCCGCGGGGAGCTACCGTGGTGGCCACAGGATGTTTGCGGGGGCGCCCTCGGCCGCGCTTGGGTAGGGGAGAGGCATCCTTAGTCTGGCAAGCCTTCCCCTTCTCCGCGGCCGAGAACCTCCTCGACGGGGCCATGAAGAAGAAGGAGAAGCAAGGGGAGATGAACCGGAATGGCGCACGCCGTTCCGTACTTATAGCCGGCGAAGGCCAACCGCCGACCTCGATGATCGCAGGTAATCATGACCCGTTTTGCATGCAGGGACTTGTCCAATCCGTGTAGTTGCCGAGGCGCCATGGGGAAGTGGAGACGCCCACGTCCAATCAACTGCCACGCGGCGCCTAAGGCTGCAGGCTGTTAGGGCCCGCGGCGCTTCGCTCTTGCCCTTCCGCCTCCTTGCACGGCCAAGCCCGGGCGCGCCTTGGGCCCGGGGGCTACTGTCGGCATTCTGGGAACGGGGGTCCCCAGACTTGCCTGCCTGCGGCCTGCGGCGTGGCTCAAGGGGGGGCCCAGCACGGCCCATCTTCGCCAACACAAATCCAAGACCCTCGTGAGGGGCCAAGCCTCGCGGGGCGGATGACGCGGAGCTTCCACAGGCCCGGCCTCGTCAGGCAGGCTCACGAGGAGGCGGAGAGACCAAGGCGGGGTACCTCACGAGGTGCCCGTGACGCAAGCCATGACGACTCAGGGCGCCAGGCGGGTGCCAGCCCGTGCAGCGTCCTCCTTTCCTCTTTGGTGCAAAGGGGGCAAACGCAGCCGCAGAGTACCGAGGCATCAGGCAAAGGTTGCCATTTCGGTGCAACGAGACCAAGACCAGGAGGACTACAAGATGGAGGTCACCGTGAAGCCCAAGACGGCGTCATCACCAGAGCTTTGCGCAGGCGAAGACTACTTTTGGCAGGATAGCTGATACTTGTTGTCCCCCTTCAAATTAGCCTGCCATTGTTGGCTCCCTTCCCGCTCGATATTTGGGAAGAGGACCAGGGCCTCTATAAATAAGACCAGCCACCCACATAGCAAGGGGTCGGTCGGTGAGAGAGAGAGAAAGAGAAAGGCGACTGAACTCCTCCCAGCAGTTCATCGCCCCGGCCAAGAACAGACCCTCGCGAGGTTGTTCTTCCTTGTATTGTTCATCATCGTCAGCCCAGGGGGCAATCCACCACACCACACACTGGAGTAGGGTATTACACCACATCGATGGCCCGAACCAGTATAAACCCTGTGTCTCTTGTGCTGTTCTTCCCATAGTTTAGATCCTAGCATGGCGGAGGGGTGCAGGTCGGTAGGAGGCGAAATCTTCGCGTGCACCCCAGTGTTCGAACCTCAAGGGTCTGCCGGAACCTGAAATCCGACAGATTTTAAATTTCAGAAAATCCAAAAGTGAGCATAAATTCTTGAAAGTAAGCATGGTCACGTGATATGGCACAAATATTACTTCGTAAGTTTTTCCTTCAATTTGAGACAAGCTGCTTATGACAAGTTACACAAATTAAGAGCCAAGGTATTTTGGAACAAAGACCTGTCACGTTAAGGCGAACGCTTTCACTATTGAAACCGTGGGCGCTTACGTGCCGCCACGAGTCCCCACTTCTCATCGGCAGGTGCCATCCGAGCAAGCGTGTGAGTCGACGGGAGGCGTGCGAGCAGACCACTGTGAAGGTTCATCGGGAGGCGAGCCCTTTGACCAGGCTCCGCCGCCCACCGTCGTCCCAACTGCTCCCACTTTTAATGGCGTTGGCGCCGCAGTTTAAAATCAACCCCGCACTACCCGGTATCGCTACAATCCTCTCTATTCCTCTCCGATTCTCCTGTCGTCTACCTCTGTGACGCCCCCGATTTGACCGTACACTAATCATGCACGCAAATGTGTACGCTCAAGATCAAGGACTCACGGAAAGATATCACAGCACAACTCTACAAATAAAATAAGTCATACAAGCATCATATTACAAGCCAGGGGCCTCGAGGGCTCGAATACAAGAGCTCGATCATAGACGAGTCAGCGGAAGCAACAATATCTGAGTACAGACATAAGGTAAACAAGTTTGCCTTAAGAAGGCTAGCACAAACTGGGATACAGATCGAAAGAGGCATAGGCCTCCTGCCTGGGATCCTACTAACTACTCCTGGTCGTCGTCAGCGGGCATCACGTAGTAGTAGGCACCTCCGGTGTAGTAGGAGTCGTCGTCGAAGGTGGCGTCTGGCTCCTGGGCTCCAACATCTGGTTGCGACAACCAGGTAGAAGGGATAGGGGGGAAAGAGGGAGAAAGCAACCGTGAGTACTCATCCAAAGTACTCGCAAGCAAGGAGCTACACTACATATGTATGCATTGGTATCAACTGGAATAAGGCTATCATATGTGGACTGAACTGCAGAATGCCGGAATAAGAGGGGGGTAGCTAGTCCTTTCGAAGACTACGCTTCTGGCAGCCTCCGTCTTGCAGCACGTAGAAGAGAGTAGACTGAAGTCCTCCAAGTGTCATCGCGTAGCATAATCCTAACCGATGATCCTCCCCTCGTCGCCCTGTGAGAGAGCGACCACCGGTTGTATCTGGCACTTGGAAGGGTGTGTTTTATTAAGTATCCGGTTCTAGTTGTCATAAGGTCAAGGTACAACTCCAAGTTGTCCTGTTACCGAAGATCACGGATATTCGAATAGATTAACTTCCCTGCAGGGGTGCACCACATAACCCAACACGCTCGATCCCATTTGGCCGGACACACTTTCCTGGGTCATGCCCGGCCTCAGAAGATCAACACGTCGCAGCCCCACCTAGACCAACAGAGAGGTCAGCACGCCGGTCTAAACCTAAGCGCCCAGGGGTCTGGGCCCATCGCCCTTAGCACACCTGCACGTTGCGTGGGCGGCCGGAAGCAGACCTAGCCTAGTAGGCGTTCCTGTCCAATCCAGCGCGCGCCGCTCCGTTGCTAACGTCACGAAGGATTCGGCTGATACCACGACGTCGAGTGCCCATAACTGTCCCCGCGTAGATGGTTAGTGCGTATAGGCCAGTAGCCAGACTCAGATCAAATACCAAGATCTCGTTAAACGTGTTAAGTATCTGCGAACGCCGACCAGGGCCAGGCCCACCTCTCTCCTAGGTGGTCTCAACCTGCCCTATCGCTCCGCCTCAAAGTAACAGTCGGGGGGGCGTCGGGAACCCAGGCCCACCACTACCTGGATGGAGCCACCTGCCCCTTCAGCCTCCATCTCCGAACAGTATCACAGGTAATGTAACTGTGTAAAGTATATTGTATGTGCCTGTGATCACCTCCCGAAGTGATCATGGCCCAGTAGTATAGCATGGCAGACGGACAAGAGTGTAAGGCCACTGATGGAACACTAGCATCCTATACTAAGCAGTAGGATAGCAGGTAAAGGTAACAACAGGAGTAGAAAGGATAGGCTATGCAGCAGTATAGGATTAACCGAAAGTAGTAACATGCTACACTATTCTAATGCAAGAAGTATAGAGAAGAATAGGCGATATCTGGTGATCAAGGGGGGGGGGCTTGCCTGGTTGCTCTGGCAAGAGAGAGGGGTCGTCAACTCCGTAGTCATACTGGGTAGCAGCGGCGTCGGTCTCGGTGTCTAGCGGAAGAAGAGGGGGGGAAGAAACAATGAATATAATGCAAACAGATGCATAACGATGCATGACAAGACAAGTAACGGTGCTAGGGGTGCCCTAACGTGGTATTAGGTGATACCGGTGAAGGGGAATAACATCCGAGAAAGTATCCCTGGTGTTTCGCGTTTTTGGACAGACGAACCGGAGGGGGGAGTTGCGTGTTCGCTATGCTAGGGATGCGTGGCGGATAAACGGGCTGCGTACTCAAATTCGTCTCGTCGTTCTGAGCAACTTTCATGTATAAAGTATTTTCATCCGAATTACGGATTAAAAGATATGATTTTCTAAAGATTTAAATCATTTTCTAATTTTAATTATTTATTTAAACCCAACATTATCCAGAATAGTGAATGACGACGCAAGCATGACATCAGAGTGATGTCAGCAGGTCAACTGGTCGGTTGACCAGTCAAACAGACAGGTGGGTCCAATGGGACCCACATGTCATTGTTTGTTATCTAATTAACCAGGTTAATTAGTTTAGTTAATCAGATTAGTTATGTTAATTAATCAAAGTTAATTAGGTGAAACTAGTTAATTAGGCTAATCTAATTAGGATTAATTAAGTTAATTAATTAATATTTTTATTTTTATTTAGTTTTAATATTATTTTTTTCATTCTGGGCGTGGGCCCCGTTCGTCATAGGCCCAGGGGGCTTGCGGGCGAATGGGCACGCGGGGCGCCCGTTAGCGGGCGGAGCCCACTAAGCCGGCGCAGCAGGGCGATGGCGGCCACGGCGCCGGCCAGGGGAGACGCCGGTCGCGGCGGCTGGAGCGGCCGGAGACGGGGCGTCGACGGAGAGGGGTGGCCGCGGGCGCGGACCAGCAGCAGTGGAGGCCGGTTGGCGAGGCGGTGGGCGGAGCTGTGGCTGCATGGGCCGGTGGCTGCGGCAAAGCCATGCAGCTGCGGGCGCGCGCGTGTGAGGAAGGTCGGGGCGAATGAGGTAGTTGCGGTGTCAGCGAGGCGGGGCCACGCGCAGGGTGGCCGATGGCTGCGGCGACTGCGGTGCGGG
>NC_041382.1:504486434-504495874 GCF_002162155.2 Triticum dicoccoides | reverse complement strand
CGATCCGATCTGGATCGGGGAGGAGGGGGAAGCGAGCGGGGGGCGAGTGGGGAGTGGGCGGTTAGGTTTACAGGGGGAGTGGGGAGTTATGGGGAGAGGGAGTGGTTGGGCCGGCCTGGTGGGGGTGGCCGGCTGGGCCGGTTGGGTTGGCCCAGTTGGGCCACGGCCCAGGGGGGGTTTCTCTTTTTTTCTGTTTTGTTTTTATCTATTTGCATTTCTGTTTTTAAACATTTTAAATTATTTAGACATTTTATAAAAATGTGTTTGCTGCACCATAATTACCTTTGTAATATTTGGCAACCATCGAACATTTTAGTTTCAATTTTTGAAACTTTTATTGCCGACATTAAATTTTAAATTCGAATTTGACGCGGTTTGAACTAACGGACGTTTAGCAACAGTAATCGGGATGACATGGCATGATTAGTGTGGGATTACTGTAGCAAGATTATCCGGGCGTTACAAATCTCCTCCACTACAAGAAATCTTGTCCCGAGATTTAGGAGGTAGAAGGAAACAGTGCGGGGTATTCATCACGAAGACGATCCTCGCGTTCCCAGGTGGCTTCGTCTTCAAAGTGATTCGACCACTGGACCTTGAGGAACTTGATCGCCTTCTGACGTGTGCGGCGTTCAGCTTGGTCGAGAATGCGGACTGGATGCTCTTTATAGGAGAGGTCTTGTTGCAATTCAAGCACTTCATGATCCACGGCTCGGATTGGGTCCTTGAAGCAGCGTCGGAGTTGTGACACGTGGAACACATCGTGAACCTGAGAAAGGTTCGACAGAAGCTCCAGTTGATATGCCACCTTTCCACGCCTTTCAAGAATAGTGAAGGGGCCGATATAGCGGGGAGCTAGCTTTCCTTTGATCCCTAAGCGGTGTGCACCCTTCATTGGTGTAACTCGAAGATAAGCCTTTTCGCCAGGTTGGTAGACCATGTCTTGGTGATGACGGTCATACTGACTTTTCTGACGTGACTGAGCAGTCTTGAGATTCTCACGAATAATGCGAACTTGTTCTTCGGCCTGTTGGATAATATCTGGACCAAAGAGTGGACGTTCCCCAGTTTCTGACCAGTTCAGAGGGGTTTGACACTTTCGTCCATATAGCACTTCGAAGGGGGACATCTTCAGACTAGCTTGATAGCTATTATTATAAGAGAACTCGGCATATGGAAGAGATTCCTCCCATTTCTTGCCGAATGAGATTACACAAGCTCGAAGCATGTCTTCGAGAACTTGGTTGACATGTTCAACCTGTCCTTGCGACTGAGGATGAAACGCAGTACTGAACGACAGATGAGTTCCCATAGCTTCTTGGAAACTCGCCCAAAACCTTGAAGTGAATAAGCTGCCACGGTCTGAACTGATAACCAGTGGAATACCGTGAAGTGAAACAATTCTGCCCATGTAGAGAGTAGCAAGCTGACTAGCAGTGATTGTCTCTTTGACCGCCAGAAAATGTGCAACTTTAGAAAGCCGGTCAATGACGACAAGAATAGCATTATTACCTTTCTGCGACTTGGGAAATCCAGTGACGAAGTCCATCTCAACATGGTCTCATTTCCATTCAGGAATAGAGATAGGTTGCAGAGTTCCAGCAGGCCTTTGATGCTCAGCTTTGATACGACGGCAAACGTCACACTCTGCAACATAACGAGCAATGTCCTGCTTCATATTAGACCACCAGAATCTTTGGCGAATATCCTGATACATCTTCGTACTACCAGGATGGATGGACAGAGGCGTATCATGAGCTTCTTGCATAACCCTTTTAGTCTTATCCAGGTTTTTCTTCGAACATGGTACCACTAGGCGGCCTTTCAAATACAAGGCGCCATCGTCGGCGATCGTGAAGAATGAGGGCTCTCCTTCTGCTAGATGGCGTTTAATCTTATGGACTTCAGAGTCATAACCTTGAATAGTCTTTATACCAGCTACGAGATCTGGTACGACAGTCAGGGTATTTAGAGAACCCTTAGTAACAACAAGAAGATTCATCTTGCAGAACTCCGGGGGAGGGGGAGCGAGTGCTCCAGGAGGAACAATATGGAGGTTCAGCTTTCTAAATTCTTCGACAAGCGAGGGCTGAACTTTGTGAACCTGGAGGTGGTTGCAGTAAAACTTGCGGCTCAAGGCATCAGCCATTACATTAGCCTTGCCGGGGGTATAGGATATACCCACGTCAAAGTCTGCGACAGTCTCCATCCATCTCTACTGACGGAGGTTCAGATCTGGCTGGGTAAACAGATACTTCAGACTTTGATGGTTAGTGAAGATCTCACAATGATTACCGAGAAGGTAATGTCGCCACTGCTTCAGTGCATGAATGACAGCAGCCAGCTCGAGGTCGTGAACTGGGTAGTTTTCTTCGTGAGGGCGCAGTTGACGAGAGGCATAAGCAATCACTCTATGCTCCTGCATTAGGACACAGCCTAATCCTTGACGGGAAGCGTCGCAGTAAATGACGAAGTCCTTCTTAGTATCAGGTGGGGCAAGCACGGGGGCAGAAGTTAACTTGTCTTTGAGCGCCTGGAAACTTTCCTGACACTTGTCTGTCCAGTCAAACTTGACACCCTTATGCAACAGATTAGTCAGGGGCCTGGCAATCTTGGAGAAGTTCTCGACGAATCGACGGCAATAGCTGGCGAGACCGAGGAAACTTCGGACTTGCTTCACATTCTTCGGAGGAGTCCAATCGAGAATAGCTTGAACTCGTTCAGGGTTGATGGCAATACCATCCTTGGATATGACATGCCCAAGATAGGTTACTTCGGGGAGCCAGAATTCACACTTGGAATACTTAGCATACAGCTGATGCTCCCGAAGCTTTTCCAGCACAAGACGAAGATGCTCAGCATGTTCTTCCTTGTTCTTGGAAAATACAAGGATATCGTCCAAATAAACCACGACGAACTTGTCGAGGTAATCCATGAATATATAGTTCATCAGACGAGAGAAGGTGGCTGGAGCATTCGTTAAGCCGAATGACATGACGGTGTACTCGTATGATCCATACCGAGTCACGAAGGCGGTTTTTGGGATGTCCTCTTCACGAACACGGATCTGGTGGTAACCCAACCTCAAGTCGAGTTTGGAGAACACTGATGAGCCAGTCAGTTGATCATAAAGATCATTGATCCGAGGAAGAGGGTATTTATTCTGAATGGTAGCTTGGTTTATAGGACGGTAGTCTTGGACTAATCGGTTTGTCCCATCCTTCTTCTTAACAAAGAGAGAAGGTGCTCCCCAAGGAGAGCAACTTGGGCGAATGAAACCTTTGACAAGGGATTTGTTGATTTCCTCCTTAAGCTCAATGAGTTCATGCGGCGGCATCTTATAGGGTCGTTTAGCTATAGGGGTGGTGCCGGGTTTCAAGTCGATGATGAACTCGATAGCTCTAGCAGGGGGAATCCCTGGAAGTTCTTCTGGGAAGACGTCTTGGAATTCACGAACAACGGGAATATTTTCAATGCCCTCGAGTGGTGCAGCGTTCAACGCATTCAAGGCATAAAGTCGTGCCTCGGCGTTCTGAACTAGAGGAGCTTGGTAAGCTATTATTTCGTCAGAAGGGTGTAGCAGATGGACGACCTTAGTGGCGCAAACTATAGAAGCAGTATGCGCTTTCAACCAATCCATTCCCAGAATGAGGTCGATGTTAGACGACTTCAGGATAATGGGAGAGGCATAGAATTCCAGCCCTTCGATTTCTACAGGGACGTCGTTGCAAAATCATGGAGGTTCGACATTGGCCCGCAGGGATGTGTACTAATAGTGAAGCATTCATGTCCTCACATTTAATGTCGTGCAAGCATGCGAAACCTTCTGACATGAATGAATGCGATGCACCTGTATCAAATAAAACGGATGCTGGTACTGAATTTACGAGGAGGGTACCCATCACAGTAGCAGGCTGGTCTTGAGCTTCGCTCAGATCAACGTGGTTGGCATGAACACGACCATAAGACTTGGCATTGTTGCTGCGGGGCTGGTTGCTTCCACGGCCGGTTGCTGGAAGGGCCAGTTGATTCTGGTTCTGGTTGCATTCCCTAGCACGATGCCCTGGTTGTCCACACCTGAAGCACAACCCATTATTGGGAGTGGGAACAGGAGCTTGTGGTGGTGGAGCTGGGAGTCTTGGCTGCCTAGTCGGAGGAGCAGGCAGACGAGGTGCAGCATAGGTCTGCCTTGGGGTAGGTGCATCCGGCTGGTACAAGCTATTGGGTATCCATATCTTGCGCTTCTGCGAGGACGGGCCCGAAGATGAGCCCGTGTCACGGTTGCGCCTGTGAGAGCTCTGGTATTCCTGCAGACCAGTTTTGACATTGATGTCCTTGTTCACCAGAGTGGCGAAATCAGCGAAGTCATGCACTAGAAGTGCGAGCTTGATGTCAGCTTGAAGGCCATCACGGAACTTCTCCTGTCTGCGTGCATCAGTTGCAATGTCCTCTTCAGCATAGCGGGACAAGTCAAGAAACTCCCGCTGATAAGCTTCCACAGTTTTATTGCCTTGGGTGAGGTTGCGGAACTCACGCTTCTTCCGGTCCATGACTCCTTGAGGAATGAAGCGAGCACGGAAGGCAGCTTGGAAGTCTGGCCAGGTGATGATTGTTCCAGCTGGCAGAGTACGCCTGTGGCTGTCCCACCATTGAGCCGCGGGTCCTTTCAGGAAGAAGGAAGCAAAGGTGACATAGCTGGCAGGGGCTATATCAGCAGACTCCATCTCATAGGTGATGTCACGGAGCCAGTCATCAGCATCCAGAGGCTGAGTTGAGCTGCGGTACACAGTTGGGTTCAGGCGCATGAAATCCTGCAGAGCTACTGGGGTTGGCTGTTGGTTCATATTGGGGCGAGGAAACTGAGCCATCATATTCTCCATGAACTGGCGATTCATCTCAAGCTGTTGGATCATACCAGCCATGTACTCAGGCGGTGGTGGGGCGTTGCCACCACGACCACGACCACCTGGCCTAACCATCCTGCTAATATTTAACAGGGGTAGTTCAGCATTGAGAAATTTGCAAAAACAAGAATCATTTATGATGAAACATGCTCAACGAAAACAGCACGATAGATACTACATAGTAGTCGGCATATCTTACAAAAGAGATCATGCATAGAGTTCGTTACACAGTGTTCAGTACATAGGCTAAGACATCATAGGCGGCACACAGGCTCGCGGAGAATGCATCTAACACTAATAAGCAAGTCTACGTCAGTCCCATGCGGTACTGCGGAGGTAGGTGTAGCCCGACAGCTGGTAGTGACGCGAAGGGAAGACCTCCACGCGAGTAGCCTGGGGTCCGCGGATACTCTGGTGCGGAGAGGACCCAATGCAGGAGAGTAGCCTCCCACATCCGGCCAGCCGACGCCCTGGAGCATCACGGTCCGGGCAGGGTAGATCACAGAATGCGACAGATCACCAGAGCGGACAGAGGGGTGCAACAGCGTCAGAGCACGATACAGGTGCTGACGGGTGGTGTACAACTCGTGGCGAAGAGCTCGGTTAGCTCTATCCAGCCCATCAGCATGCAGAACCAGGTTCTGATGGTAGAAGGGCTCTCGGGTGACAGTGGAGTAGGCAGCAGTGTAGTATCCCTCCGCACCAACATCGGATGCGATAGCAATGTGCCTGAAGGGGGAGGTGTCCAACTCCTGATACTCTCCACGAAGACGTGTTAGAGCAGCATAAGCAGCATCGTGGACCGCCATATCGATAGTCACTCCAACACCATGAGCAGTGTGCAGCACAGTAGTGGAGTCATACTCCCGAGAGTAGAGGTGGACGATGGCACGGTACTGCTCCTGGTTGAAGTCCTGATACTCCTCATAGACGGTGTACTCAGGGTGCCAGCGATAACCCAGATAGGTCATCATCTCAACCAACACAGCAGGTGATCCCGAGGCACCAATGGCCGTCGTGTTGCGCACGACCTGCCTCGTGGGTTCCATCTGAAAACAAAGCTGTTTTCACAGGAGTCAAATGACAATGTGGATAATGTTCAAATACTACTCTAAAGAATAACTAGGGCTTATCCAACTTTGGGGTGAACGTGGTCACGGGATCCTAGTGTTAGAGTTAGTAAAATCGTTTAACCCGAGTAGGAGAGAGTTCAGAGTCCCAGAGTAAGGATCGAGGAGTAAAAGATCCTAATACCACCCAGATGGCGACGTGGGCCCGTAAGGCACACAACCATGTTAGTAAAAGTTGTGTAATGTCTAGACTCAACTTCGGCCAAGGAGTGTGGAAGGAGGATTCCTACAGGCAGTCGGCTCTGATACCAACTTGTGACGCCCCCGATTTGACCTACACTAATCATGCACGCAAATGTGTACGCTCAAGATCAAGGACTCACGGAAAGATATCACAACACAACTCTACAAATAAAATAAGTCATACAAGCATCATATTACAAGCCAGGGGCCTCGAGGGCTCGAATACAAGAGCTCGATCATAGACGAGTCAGCGAAAGCAACAATATCTGAGTATAGACATAAGGTAAACAAGTTTGCCTTAAGAAGGCTAGCACAAACTGGGATACAGATCAAAATAGGCGTAGGCCTCCTGCCTGGGATCCTACTAACTACTCCTGGTTGTCGTCAGCGGGCATCACGTAGTAGTAGGCACCTCTAGTGTAGTAGGAGTCGTCGTCGAAGGTGGCGTCTGGCTCCTGGGCTCCAACATCTGGTTGCGACAACTAGGTAGAAGGGATAGGGGGAAAAGAGGGAGAAAGCAACCGTGAGTACTCATCCAAAGTACTCGCAAGCAAGGAGCTACACTACATATGTATGCATTGGTATCAACTGGAATAAGGCTATCATATGTGGACTGAGCTGCAGAATGCCGGAATAAGAGGGGGATAGCTAGTCCTTTCGAAGACTACACTTCTGGCAGCCTCCGTCTTACAGCATGTAGAAGAGAGTAGATTGAAGTCCTCCAAGTGTCATCGCATAGCATAATCCTAACCGATGATCCTCCCCTCGTCGCCCTGTGAGAGAGCGACCACCGGTTGTATCTGGCATTTGGAAGGGTGTGTTTTATTAAGTATCCGGTTCTAGTTGTCATAAGGTCAAGGTACAACTCCAAGTCGTCCTGTTACCGAAGATCATGGCTATTCGAATAAATTAACTTCCCTGCAGGGGTGCACCACATAACCCAACACGCTCGATCCCATTTGGCCGGACACACTTTCCTGGGTCATGCCCGGCCTCCGAAGATCAACACGTCGCAGCCCCACCTAGACCAATAGAGAGGTCAGCACGCCGGTCTAAACCTAAGCGCCCAGGGGTCTGGGCCCATCGCCCTTAGCACACCTGCACGTTGCGTGGGCGGCCGGAAGCAGACCTAGCCTAGTAGGCGTTCCAGTCCAATCCAGCGTGCGCTGCTCCATTGTTGACGTCACGAAGGCTTCGGCTGATACCACGACGTCGAGTGCCCATAACTGTCCCCGCGTAGATGGTTACTGCGTATAGGCCAGTAGCCAGACTCAGATCAAATACCAAGATCTCGTTAAACGTGTTAAGTATCTGCGGACGCCGACCAGGGCCAGGCCCACCTCTCTCCTAGGTGGTCTCAACCTGCCCTGTCGCTCCGCCTCAAAGTAACAGTCGGGGGGGCGTCGGGAACCCAGGCCCACCACTACCTGGATGGAGCCACCTGCCCCTTTAGCCCCCATCTCCGAACAGTATCACAGGTAATGTAACTGTGTAAAGTATAATGTATGTGCCTGTGATCACCTCCCGAAGTGATCACAGCCCAGTAGTATAGCATGGCAGACGGACAAGAGTGTAAGGCCACTGATGGAACACTATCATCCTATACTAAGCAGTAGGATAGCAGGTAAAGGTAACAACAGGAGTAGCAAGGACAGGCTATGCAGCAGTATAGGATTAACCGAAAGTAGTAACATGCTACACTACTCTAATGCAAGAAGTATAGAGAAGAATAGGCGATATCTGGTGATCAAGGGGGGGGGCTTGCCTAGTTGCTCTGGCAAGAGAGAGGGGTCGTCAACTCCGTAGTCGTACTGGGTAGCAGCGGCGTCGGTCTCGGTGTCTAGCGGAAGAAGAGGGGGGAAGAAACAATGAATATAATGCAAACAGATGCATAACAATGCATGACAAGACAAGTAACGGTGCTAGGGGTGCCCTAACGTGGTATTAGGTGATACCGGTGAAGGGGAATAACATCCGGGAAAGTATCCCTGGTGTTTCGCGTTTTCGGACAAACGAACCGGAGGGGGAAGTTGCGTGTTCGCTATGCTAGGGATGCGTGGCGGATAAACGGGCTGCGTATTCAAATTCGTCTCGTCGTTCTGAGCAACTTTCATGTATAAAGTATTTTCATCCGAATTACAGATTAAAAGATATGATTTTCTAAAGATTTAAATCATTTTCTGATTTTAATTATTTATTTAAACCCAACATTATCCAGAACAGTGAATGACGACGCAAGCATGACATCAGAGTGATGTCAGCAGGTCAACTGGTCGGTTGACCAGTCAAACAGACAGGTGGGTCCAGTGGGACCCACATGTCATTGTCTGTTATCTAATTAACCAGGTTAATTAGTTTAGTTAATCAGATTAGTTATGTTAATTAATCAAAGTTAATTAGGTGAAACTAGTTAATTAGGCTAATCTAATTAGGATTAATTAAGTTAATTAATTAATTAATATTTTTATTTTTATTTAGTTTTAATATATATTTTTCATTCTAGGCGTGGGCCCCGTTCGTCATAGGCCCAGGGGGGCTTGCGGGCGAATGGGCGCGCGGGGCGCCCGTTAGCGGGCGGAGCCCACTAAGCCGGCGCAGCAGGGCAATGGCGGCCATGGCGGCGGCCAGGGGAGACGCCGGTCGCGCGGCTGGAGTGGCCGGAGACGGGGCGTCGACGGAGAGGGGTGGCCGCGGGCGCGGACCAGCAGCAGTGGAGGCCGGTTGGCGAGGCGGTGGGCGGAGCTGTGGCTGCATGGGTCGGTGGCTGCGGCAGAGCCACGCAGATGCGGGCGCGCGCGTGTGAGGAAGGCCGGGGCGAACAAGGTAGCTGCGGCGCCGGCGAGGCGGGGCCATGCGCAGGGTGGCCGATGGCTGCGGCGACGGCGATGCAGGCGTGAGGTGCGCAAGGGGAGGTGCGAGCCGCAGGCGAGTGCGGAGCAGGGGGATGCGGAAGCGAGGCGGGCGCGCAGACACGTGCGGGCGGCGAGCGCGTGCGCGCAGGGGCCAAGTATGGCCACGGCACGACCCGGTCGCGTCGAGCGTTGGTCAGGGGAGGGAGTGGCTGCAGGCAGCGGGCGGGGCTCGGCAGTGAGCGCGCGTGCGTGCACGCGGACGGCGCCGACGATGGAGGGGAAAGAGTAGAGGTCGGGGCCTCACTGCGAGGCGTAGGGGTCCGGGCAGCGGGGGTCGAGGGGGTGATGGGGACGACGGCGTAGAGGGAAGC
>NC_041382.1:504399058-504486130 GCF_002162155.2 Triticum dicoccoides | reverse complement strand
GGTGTTCGGCGGCGAAGGGCACGGCGTCGGGGGGAGGCATTCCCTCGATCCGATCTGGATAGGGGAGGAGGGGGGAAGCGAGTGGGGGGCGAGTGGGGAGTGGGCGGTTAGGGTTACAGGGGGAGTGGGGAGTTATGGGGAGAGGGAGTGGTTGGGCCTGCCTGGGGTGGGTGGCCGGCTGGGCCGGTTGGGTTGGCCCAGTTGGGCCACGGCCCAGGGGGGGTTTCTCCTTTTTTCTGTTTTGTTTTTATCTATTTGCATTTCTGTTTTTAAACATTTTAATTTATTTAGACATTTTATAAAAATGTGTTTGCTGCACCATAATTACCTTTGTAATATTTGGCAACCACCGAACATTTTTGTTTCAATTTTTGAAAACTTATTGCCGACATTAACTTTTAAATTCGAATTTGACGCGGTTTGAACTAACGGACGTTTAGCAACAGTAATCGGGATGACATGGCATGATTAGCGTGGGATTACTGTAGCAAGATTATCCGGGCGTTACAACCTCCAACTAGCCTGACCTAAACGTACGCCATGCCACATCACGATGGTCTGCCCTTAGTGTTCCAGTTTCGTGAGGAAGACACCCAGCCGGAGTCTCAAGAACATAAGGCACTTTGGGACGAGCTTGAACTGGCCTTGCGGGAAGATGCCGCGCCTGTCCCCGCTCCTGTTCCGGCTCCCGTCGCCCTGACTGCGCCAGTGCCCATCCCCGTGCACCTGCCAGCACATGTGCCTGCGCGTGCACTGACGCGCACGCCCATGCCGGTGCCCATGCACCTGCCAGCGCATGCGCCTGTGCATGCACTGACGTGCGCGCCCGTGCCAGTGCCCATGCACACGAATGTCTCCACCGCGCCGTTGATAGCGCCTGTCCCCGCACGGGTGCCAGTGCCCCCCTCAGCGGCATGGATGGCCACCGTCAACTGCTTCCTTGCACCAACGCCAGACGACTCCTCCCGCCAGTTGACTCGCTCTGAAGTCCAGAATATTTTGGCCTTCCTTGAAGCTAGGCCAACGTCCAGGAGTACGCCAACAACGGCGCAATATGCCACCGTCGCCGTCGATCAGTGGCCCGACGACACACAGAGCACGGCAGAGGAGCCGCTTCCCACCGCGAGACGCCCCTGCCGCCGCTGTGTAATCTAAATTTGCCATGAAAAACGTTTGGATTGCCATGCTTAAAATCCGAATGTTTATCATTTCCGTTTATTTTATATCGATCGTCGTATAATTTAAAGTCGGAGTCAGACTGAACGAAATGTATGGTTTGATCGATTGAATGTTCTGCTATGGCCGTATCAAATTAAATATAAAACGTCATCAAGCCACATGTATTCCTTGTCATCCAACGACCTAGACTGCTTCAATGTCGAGCACTCAACACGTTTAGCGTGTAGTTAATTTCATGCCAAAAATAGTGCTAATCACATGACAACACGCAAATAATATCCTAGTAGTTAATATCCGCATGCACTTAATACACTTCCAAATTAATGTGCATTGCACGTACACACTGACTAGTGTTGCTAGTACGTGAAACTGGTGCCGTGACTTGTGAACGCGTCCAGATATGGTCAACGGCAACATCGCCCGTGACTTCTTCCTGTTTGCCTGTGCGTCTAAACACAGAAGGGGAGGAGAGAGAGAGAGCACACATGGAATCCACCAGTAAGTGAAGGCGAATAGTACTAAAAATAATATTACATGTTATCCATTAATTAGGCTGTGGTAATATAAAAACATTATGTGAACAAAGGGGGTACAACAAACATTGCTATTCTACGTATGTTGTCTATTGACGTGCGGCTTGAAGGCCCGGTCGCATGTTCGATCCTCGTACTTTATTTTTTAATTTGTATATGGGTCTAAATTTGTTTCATGACATGTGGGCCCCTCAGTGTGTGTAGCACTTTAATTTGTGGGTCAAAATTTGTCCCATTCCAAGTGGACTATCGGTGTGTAGTTTTGTAGCTTATTTATAATAATTAAAGAGAACAACATAGTTTTTTCAATAATACCATGGTGCAATGTTGAAGGCGAGAAAGGACGTGCGAGAGAGCGATGACCGAGCCAGAGGGAAATCAACTAGGGGAGTTGCGTGGGTTGCAATGGTGTTTGGAGTAGTTGTGGGCCGAATGCTACGAAAATATAATCTAAACCGACCGGAACAAATGCCTACACAAATTAATCCAAGGTTGGAGTTCCCCTCACAATGTAAATAGCTCCGGCTTTGCGAGGGATGGAGAGGTGGTAGCTTCAACGCGTGGAAGATACGGTGTGAGAAAGCGAGGTCAATCGAGAGACATATAGATAGAGAGACAAAGTGAGTGTGGTCCGACATTCATTGAACAAATATATATATGCTCTGAGAGATATTGTCCGATTGAGCTTTTTGGCAAGGGTGAGGGCTATAAGATAGAGCTTGAGAGATGATCCAGTCACAGACGTGTAGATATATTTTGTGCGTGGGAGGAAGCAAGGTCAACCAATCACATAGGGTTGCCGTGCGATCGAAAGAGTGAGACGGGTTGGAGAGAGTGACCTAGATAGACGATGTGCGTGAGAGAGTATACAATGTGAATATGTCGAATTGGGCTCAAACATGGTGATATATCGTGTTTGTGTGAGAAAGAGCGAGGTCAATCGAGACATATGGAGAGAGAGAGAGAGAGATTGAGTGAGCGTGGCCCACCATGAGGTCGAAAGAGTGGCGGCGGCTTGGATGGACTGACCTAGATAGACAATCTGCATGAGAGAGTATAGAGTGTATCGATCGAGGCCCGAACAGGGAGATATATCGTTTGTGTGTGAAAGAAAACAAGGTTAAACGAGACTCAGATAAAGAGAGCGAGATCGAGCGAGTGTGGCCCGCCATGCGGAAGAAAGAGTGAGACAGTCTCGAGGGAGTGACCTAGATATACAACGTGCGTGCGTCCGCATGAGAGGTTGGGGGGCTAGATAAGCAAAGCATGTATTTAGTGCGAGAGGGTGAGAAGGAGAGGGAGAGAGAGAGAGAGAGAGAGAGAGAGAGCTCGGCATGGGGTGCAATGGCGGGTGTGTGAGGTAAATACATTTGGTAACAGAGTGGAAAAGGGGGTTGTGTAGTTGAGAGACTTAGAGATCGAAACATGGAGAGAAAGAATGAATGTGTGTTGGAAACCGATAGCTTCCTAAGGTGGTTAGGAGAGGAAGATTGACCGATACAGGAAGTATGTAGCGTTTGTGTGCGGGGGGGCTAAAAACAACATTTGAATGTACATAGTACGAGACTTAATATCGATGTTTCAATTCGGTGTACATTGTAAGATTTGAACCGAGGACCAGGCATACGGGTAATTATTTCGAATCCGTGCCATACTAAGTTTCGAAAAGTTGACATTGACTCAGTTTGTTGTGCTATTTTGCAGGTCATATGTTTGAATCCATCCAAAAGTTTTCTCACTACCATGGTGTTCATCATATACATATGAATTTGTATTAAAAAGTAGTGTGGATACATTGAAATGCGAAATCCATGTTAGAATTGGAGATCGCTATGTGACACACACTCTAATTCAAATAACTAACTACGTGACACACACTCTAATTCAAATAACTAATTATGTGACACACACTCTAATCCATGTTAGCGTGGGTACCGTTTCGATTTTTTTTCAAATAACTCCTCATTAATTAATTTATAGTACTCCCTCTGTTCACTTTTATAAGACCTTGAAGACATTTCAGACAATGTGCAAAACAGTTCATTTTAAGTTGTCTGAAACGACTTACAAAAGTGAACGGATGGAGTATCTCGTTTCGAATGACTAATTATTGCAAGGAAAACACGGGCATGGTAATACATACAGATTCGTTTCCAAATGAAAGAAGATTCTTTGCATTCTCAAATGTAGGCGCACCAGGCAGACCAGGGTCATGTCAGGGTGGACGCTACTTCGGTGCCTTAAAGGCAACTGCCTTTGGGTCACTGACATGTGGGCCAGCCACCTGTTGGGCCCACATGTCATGGACACAAAGGCAAGTGCCTTATGGCACCGAAGCATAGTCCTGGCGAGGTGGTCGCGTGTGTCGGACGGACGTGTAGCACCCAGCCACCCACCCCCCTCCCCACAAAAAAAAGGATGACGACAATATAAGTTCGTGCTTCCAAGTTTTGGATTGAAATATCTTGCGGCCCCAATTCCAGCCCTGCAAAAACTCTCTTCTCCACCGTCCCCTTCCGCGCCCAGATTGCTCAAATCCCTAATTCGCCGCCAACCCTCGAATCGCCCCTCGTCTCGTCTCTTTCCCCACCGTTCCCCACCTCTGTGCCGGACGACAACGATGAAGACGACGGTCGCGCTTCACCACCGCACCGGAGCTACCTCATCTACGCCCTCGTCCACCGCACCCGGTGGTCCACCAACAACGTCGGCCGCCGCAACCGACGTGCCTCACAGACACCGAGTTCCACCACATCAGGTGCGCTTCACCGACGCTGTCTCCCAGCTCACCGGGGCTACTTCACCGAGCACATCGTCGCACCTCCGCCCCCCCGAGGCCGTTGGGGCTTCACCAACGGTCTTGTCCACCGCATCGTAGCACTCCGCTGCCACTCAAGATCTGCATCCGTGCGCGGCCAGCCAACGCCAGTGCATCACCCTCAACGGCTCTGAAGTGACCCGCACTCTAGCTAGGCGAGCATGCCCAAACGCCGGCCCGAACTAGGTATCCACACATCACTCCCTTGTGCACTATTCCGACAATGTTTGGATATCCTTTCACTGCTCTCTTAGCTTACACACCTATGCAACTCTGACTTTAACTCTTATTTCTTCTGGAGATATCATCTGAAACAAGCAAATCCATTTTTTAGCGAAGCATGATGGCGCTACGGGATCTGGTACACATCCTGCACACTCGTATAACCTTGTAAGTATCTGTCCTCCGGTACAACATCAAGGTCGATTCCTCTTATTTGATCAACCATTCGCCGTGTCAAAAATGCAGAGGTGGATGCAAGGAGCTCAAGGCCTGCACATCCAAGCAAGTGGTAACATGGACTTGTACATGGAACATCCCAAGCGCAAACAGAGCTGTAGTGAGCATGTACAACGAGCTAGCGTAAGTCCCTGCATTTCATTTAATTCGTACTGGCATTCGTGTATGATTTGTGTTCAGTGGCTGATCCACGAATTCAAGTTACCAGGGGCAAACATTTAACTTAAAAAATACGAAGGCACTTGCACTCCGGAAATCAACATAACTTGAGAAATGTGAAGCTACATGCACTTTGAAAACCAGCTAATGATCCTAAGTAGTTCAGATTATAAACACTAAATGATGCAAGCACCAAAAAACACAAAATGCAACATGGTGTACAAGGACTACAAACATGGTCTATACCTGCTTGAATTATTCGTTCTCCAGCAGAAAATATTGAAGTGTAATTGCATGTATAACCAGTGCGCAAACTACATATCAATATATCTATCATGCACAAGTATGCCAATACTTTCAAACAACAGATTAGAAAAGTATTTATGCTATGTTGTCATGATACGAGGACTTTCTCGTAGATGGCCTCGAAGTTTCCTCAAGCTATGAAAATGCACTATAATTTTCTTGTCATCAATGCCTGCAAATCTCTGTCTCTCTCAACATAGTAGATCATTATTAGACACTAAATCCTTCAATGAGCTTGCAAAATGCTTGCATTAGATCCCTCATTAGACACTATATGTTCATCACCAGGAGCATGTAAAATGTTTGCATCAAGTCCTTCATTAGCAGTCTGTTCATTAGACACTTCAGGCTCAAGAACAACATGATCTTGTATGTTTGCACCGGAAACTTGATTAGATACATCAGATGCAGTCAGTTCAGTATTGATTGGGGGAGTCATAAAATAAGTAGAAATTGGTTTCATTTTCTCATAGATTCCCTACATACAAGCAATTTTACAACACCGTCAGGTTTAACTATTGGCCAGAAATTAAAGAGTTGAATTAGATATAATCAGGGATGTGATGTACCTGCTCGTTGCGCATGCTACTCTTGCAAGCTGCGACTGTCCATTTGCGCAAGCTCGATGCCATGCCCGTGCTACCGCCGCTGCCTCCCACGCAGGCTACACCCAGGGTTGGATCTTCATCTTCTTGTCCTTCTGTTCGCTTAAAGCTCGGCGACCGCCCTCCAACGAGGGCGCGAGAAAGAGCTGTGTCGGTCTGTCCAGTGACGGCTAGGTTAGGAGCGAACCAGACTGGAGGCTGGAGCGAATGAATTGGGAGTTTTCCTACTGTCGATCGATATGGGAGGCGCTCGTTTGGGCCGCGAGCCTGCTATAGGGCCTGCCTTGCACTTATGTTATTGTCCCATCCAAATTGAAACATTTTTCTTCATTTTTTACATTGCCTGCTCGTGCGTTGGGACGAACAAAACTAGCGTGGGCCAACCTGGACGACTCAAACTAGGTGCACACTTTCCAGCCACCTGAGGCGGTCGCCCATACCAGCCCGTATGGTGGCGTCGCCCCTTTTTGCGTGTCTGATTGGATAGTGAAAAATATTCCAGTGGCGCTTTTGATTTACCCACAAAATGGTTAAATTGCTTGTTTCTATGAACTGAGTTCGCTAATAATGTGAAGGATGCCAGTCTTTTCATCCTATTATAGATTGCTTAGATCTCGATATGCCAAAAGTAATCGCATGAAATATATAGTAAAAGCTAGTGTGATGTGTTTGGCTACAACTAGTCTGACTACACGTCCTCATATAACATATCAAAGACGCACCATCTTACCAGATTAACCATTCGACTTACCCATGCAGTGTGGGAAGAAAGAAGTATTGGGATTGCGTATCCAAGCAATTGATGCCATGGACTCCTTTGTACAACCTTGTAAGCGAAAAAGAAGTTGCAGTGTGCCTGTACAAAGAACTAGCGTAAGTTCAGTTACCTGCTTCTCGGAATTTTAGTTAGCCACTTATTGCAAAATTGTTCAATTATGTTGCTTGGCTTAATTTAGTTTGCTACTGATTACATAATGGCACAGCATGTTAATCATATTGTAGACTGCGCCTATCTATGTGTTTGATACTTACTGTTAAGAATTACATGTTTGCCTTAACTTAAATATCTACTTGTTTGTTTAACTGCTTTGCTGCTGCAACAGCGGGTTACAATGATGTTAATAACTACTTTTCAGCATCCAATTGAAACTCTTTAATTCCTTGTTTGTTTAACTAGTTTGCTGTTATAACTCCCAGTTGAGATGTTTTGCTAACTTCAACTTTTCTGAATCCAATCGGAACTTTAATGGCAAAATAGGTTAGCCCAAGATCAAAGAGCGAGGTCCCCATGGACGTTACATCATCCCACAGCAGTGGCACCAGCCCAATCATGCATTATGAATTGCCAGCTGCTTATGCTCTAGAGGCTAAACTACTGGTAGAAAGAGATTCTGCTTCTGCACTTAGAGATGAAGTTGACATGTTGAGGAAGCAAACAACACAATCACAAGTAGTACTCAAGACAACCATTAAATATTTGGTGGATTTCAAAACGAAGCAAGCTGAGACTGACCAGATTGTTAAGGTCCTGAAGGAAAAAAGGAAATTAAATTCCTACTTGGTAAATCATAGGTGAAATGTTCTTTCCATAGTTGAATAACCTTTGTGTTGTTTTGGAGATCATGTAATAATTGTTTTTTTGTTTGTAATTTTATTGAGCACAAGTATGTATTAATTGATAAGACTCGGAGACATTTCATTTGGATTGCTGTGCCAGACCTACAAATATGCCAATCGGGCTGAATGTGCATTCACCAATAGTAGTAGTATAGATGGACCATAAGTGGCACGCATCGGAAAGGGCCAAGATGATGGCTAAAAAAAGGATGTTGTTGTAGCCAAAAAAAGTACAGCGGCCTGGCTTATGTATGTTAGTTGATATTATTGATCCATATACTCTATAAGTATTTATATGTCTGTTAGTTCTGTACATTCTTGGTTGATTGACTCGGTATTTGAATCTTTATACCTCGCTTGTGTACATATCTAAATGGGAGTACACATTATGCTGCGTGTGACATTTGAGTTGGGCATGAAGTGTTCGAAATATTCGAATTCACCATAAACTGGATTCTAGTTTCTGAATTTGAGTATCGGCATTTGTAAACCATATTCATATATGACACTGGAATACATCTTTGTCGTCCTTTTGAAGATATATAAAAACACATAGAATGATTTATAAAGATCCATATAGGAGTACAAAATGGATTCGAATTTAGTTGCCAGGGTAAACGTGGATGCTTATTGTCCCAAAATTCGAAAGAAGCAGCAAAATGTCCACTCCCACATCGGCTGCCCGAAGCCAGGTGTTTGGGAGATGGAAATTACTGTCTACCCATTACACAGACAATCCATCGGCCCGATTTCCACTGCTCTAAATAGGGGTAGGTTAGTAACTTCAATTAGATGTGACACGACCGCCTCTGAGCCCATTCCGACACGGTGGACATCAAACATGGGCGGCAAAACTCTTTTGATTCAAGCTCGCCCAAAAGACCACTGTTTCTCCCTCCATTCCCCATTCATACATGGTGGGCGGCAAAACAAACTCGACTCGGCCGAAATCGATGTAGGCAAATATTTTCAATAGGGGCAGGTTTGTAATTCACTCAGACGTGACACAACCGCCCTACCTGTCAGCCCCATTCATACACCGTGGGCGCCAACCATGGGCGCCAACCACCCTCTCCTCGCCCGAAATCGCTCTGGGCAAATATTGGCGAGATGCGAGATTACCGTCCTATCCCTAAATGACGAGACGTCCAAATTTTAAACGGGGGCTAAGTTTGTAACTTTCCCATATTTCAGACAGGCGCGTCCCAAAAACATGGTTCCCCGTACCTCTCCCTCCATTTTCCCATTCATACACCGTCCGCGCTAGAACACCCCATCCCCACACCAGCCTCCGTCTGCCACCCCATCCATCGTTGCCGTCCTCCACCACATCCATCGCCACCGCCCTCCACCATGCCAGAGCGCCTACCAAGACCGCGCCATCCACTTCTAGAGATGGACGTTTCTCATCCACGGCGATGGACCAATATCCTTGCATCGCGTCCTCTCGCTTCATCGGCGCCGTCATCCTCTTAGCCGGGGCCGCTCACACGACCTTCTCTTCCACCGCAACGGGACTTATCCCCCGATGCACCCGTCTACCATCACAGATCTGCTTCAACGCCACCGACAGCCATCGCACCCCCGATGCCTACACGGCGCCGGAAGAGAGGTGGTACTTCATATCTCCTCAACTTTTTGATCTCAACCAGAAAATAGACCTTAACTTGGTTACTCTACTTTCTTTTCAGCTCTTAGAATTTAGTTCTTAGTTCAAAGCAAACAATGGATGCTAAATATCATTTCTCCGGTTTGCAGCTTCAAATCTGCCATGGCACATCCATAATACGATTTAATTGATCATGCTTAGGGTTTAATTGATCATGTTGGTTCCGTGGTGGTTTCTTTAATATAAATCGGAGGGGAAACCCTCTTTTGCTAAAAAAATATACTTAGAGTTCCCCCTTTTATGATCACTATACGATCAGAATACGTGCTTCGTGCCATAATAAGACTGCTCCACCCATCAAGCTAAACAAGCTTAGTTGTTCAAATACGAATTTGATATTATTAAAACAGAGTTGTTTAATTGGTCAGCTAAATGTTCCTAAATTAGTTTCTAAATTAGTTTCGAAAATGCATGTTCACCGCTCGGGTGTGTATCTCTACAGGGTGCCCACGGTGGGCCAGCCCACCCTGGGATTTTGGGTCGTCCCAGGCCTCGATTCCCCTCTGTTCTGTTGCGCGCTTCCGATCTCTACTCACCCCCAGCCGCCTGCCTCGCCGGTGACTTGCCGTCCCCGGACGGCATGACTCTTGGAGGAGACGCCCGACTAACAGGAGGCCAGGAGCCGCTCGCCCAACAGCGTCACCGCTGCCCGGGCGCACCGCCGTGCCTACCTTCCCAGTCCGTTCAGGGCTCAGGCGTGCAGCACCCACCAAGCCAACCCGATTTATCCTGAGATACATCCTCAACACTCAGCAGCCACTCCTCATCACCCATTTTCTAATTGTTTCATTACTCATTAGGCAGGATTGTCATTAGGGTTTGTTGTGTGCTCAGTGCTACCTACACTTAATGGTTCAGATGTATTTCGGTAATCTTTAGTACCTCTAAAGTTCACAGGGTTTTCAAAATTCCGGCCCTCGTAACAGAAACTAGTCATTTTGGATTGTTGGTCGTAGTGACATTGACCCAGATTACTACTGCAAGCCAGGTTTGTTGACAATTTTACTTGTATTTCTTACTCATTCGATATAATATCCAATTATTCACGTCGAGTAGTTGCAAACAATAAGTGCTAGAAAAACTTCTTCATTCAGATTTTGGACGGTCTCTTACTGCAGTTACAATTCTGTATACTTACCCTAGTAAGCTCACAAGTAAATGATTGATTCACTACATCTATGTTTGCCTTGTCATATTTGTTGTCAATATTCTTTTAGGGTAGACCACCCTATTTCTAAATACTGGAACCGTAGACATGAGTGAATAGTATTTCTCTATATGATCTCTTCCATCATGTGTGGGTAATGAACACTGCATTGTATAGAAAGAAAGTGTCATTTCCAGCTTTTACATAGGTTTCGATCTTTTACATGGAATACAATCTGCCTACTTGCTTTGTGTCGCACTACCAACACTCCACCCTTGAAGCTAAACATTACGCCACTCATAATTGCTTAGTCTATTTGTTCAAATACGAATTTCATATGATTCTAATGTTCCTACTTCAGTTTTGAAATGTGTGCCTGCCTGTTATAGAGACATAAGGGGTTTGTATTTCTGTGTGTGGTCTGGTCAGCATGGTTGGGGAGGTGAACTTTGCATATGCAGGGGTTTATAGGGAGACACTCTCCAAGTTGAATCCGCAATGCATTCCATAGATAATCTGACTACTTTTTATGTTTTCATGAATCTCAGATTCTGAACAGCATCATAATGATTATGAGCTTGCGCGCATGAAAAGAATAAAGCAGAACAATGCCATGCGTGTCAAACTTGGCATTAAGGGACTGAAATCAAGTCTAGATGCAATGCAATGCAAACGCTCTCCACCTACAGATTCATGCTCAGAATATGATCCTAACAGTGATTCTGAGCTAGAGGGAGACCTAAGTCAATGTAGCTCCCTAGTGGAGGAGTCAGAGGAAGATGCCCTATCTTATTCACCCATCAAGGTACTTGCTCTAACTTTCCAAGGTTACATTGCTCGCACATATCTTGCAACTGATGCTTTGCATTGCTTCTACTTTGTTGAACTGCCATTAGCTTAGTTTACACATTGTGTATGTGAATACGCCCTGCCTATCCATTTTCAGTACATATTCCATCTGTCATCATACCATATTTATCCATTCAAATGCTGTTCTTGTGTATCAGACGTTCAAAAGGAAGAGGGCGATTGCTGATTGTGGAGGAGCACAAGCAAAGTATTTGGAAAAGGTAGTGGCACCTGATAAATCAAATAGCCCATTAGGTGTAGTTGCAATATCACCTGACCCACAAAATACCCCAACTCTAGCAGACTCTAGCGCTACTACACTGGTCATTTCTGATGCCCCAACTCAGCAGACCCCAACTGCAGCAAACAGTATGATTATTCCAGTTGACATAGCACCAGCTGTACGAGCAAAACCCCCATTCCAGCAAAGAGTGCACCAAATCCAGTTGCCAAATCCCTTTTCAAACCAAAGAGAGCCCCAATTGCAGCAAATAGGACCCCTGTTCCATTTCTTCCCAGTTTAGAAGACGAAGATTATGTTGTTGTCAGGAACTTTGTGCGCATCTTTCCTTCATGGAAAGATTATACCGCAGACACAGAACAATTTCCAGTCTTCCTCCACAACTTACGCGTAAGTAATGTACTAATGTTATTCATGGTCATTACTGCATATGTTTCTGCTGACAGAAGACACAAGATTTCATTCTTTAAAATAGGCGAGGAGCAAACTGGATTGTGATGACGAGCAAGGGTTGGTTGCGCTTTTCAAGCACTTGTTGATGAAGTATCGTATCCCTTCCAGTATTATCATATCTATAATTACTCTCTAGAAAATGTAGAGTACAGACAATGCTTATGAAGAAGATTATGTGCTGAAATTCTTGAGTTATCCTTCCCTTGACATGGAGAAGGGCATTATAAAGCCGGTGTTAAATGTTAATGTAAGTCAGTCCTTCTAAAGCCTTTATCCTCAACTGCTATTTAATTTGCTCACACTCCCTATCGTTTACTGCTATTTAGTTTGATGTTTCTACCAAAATGCATGTTCGTAAGAACCATAAGTTCTAAGTTTTACTTGTAAAACCAAATTCCTTATTCATACCATGCACATTACTTAATACTCCCTATATGTGTGCTTGTTTTTGTGGATCTATAATCCAGTGTGTGGTGAAGCAGCCCACATTTGCACCTTGTCATCTCCTATTTTATCTTACTGATGTGGCTGATGATATGAACAACATGCCATGCACATTATCCAAAATAGATACAATGATTTTCTTTGCCATTCATCTATGCTTGTTATGTTGACATGGTAATCCAGTAGTGTGGTCAAGCTCCCCACATTATGAACAATGCCAAATTATGCTATTGATATTTTGAACTTACTCTTTATTTTCTAATTTGAAATTGGATGGAATTGACAGAACAGTTATCATCTTTGTTTATACACGTGCAAAACCTGTCATCTCTCTCCTTTGTTTCAGGGTGATATGCATGATGGCATGCACAAGTCTGCTGAAGGCTGTGAGACAAACCCAACATATATTGCAGCAAAGAAGGCAAAACATCTTGAAGATAGTGAGACAACCCCAAAGTCTTGTCTTGATGCAGTGTTCAAGTTACTTGAGACTAATAGTCAGACAAGCTCACAAAATTCATTGTCTGAATCAGTTCGACTTCTTCAGTCCCAAGTTCTAGCAAAAGGCATTCTACAACTCAACTTCGACTTGAAGTCCTATCTCTAAGAAAGATTGTGGAGAACACCAATGAGAACCTCATCGCTAAACAGCTACACCTGGAAGCTATGACCGACATGCTAGTCCGGTCTCATAGCCTTGCTCAGCAGCTTGCACAACAGTTCCCCGCAAGGCTAACCTTTCTTCAACTGTCTTGGGAGTGGTCTCGGTTCAGTATTATTTTGTTACGCTGCAATGGTGCCCAGTTTTTGTAATCTGCTTCTTCGTTGTGCTTTATGATCACTGGTGGCGAACTTCGATGCCTAGTGGATGTAATATACCTTAAATCCTTTATTGTATAGTGCAGGTTTATTCTTAGTTACTATGCCGTAATTTCTTTATTGTATAGAGTAGGTTTGTTCTTAATTCCTACTAGTTACTGCCATCATTCGCTATTTGAAAAAAAAATCATATGTAGTCGACCGGATTGAAACATTCGACTCTAACGGGCCAGGTTTTTAGCGGACCACAATTGGGCTGGCCTGCGTCTTTCTTGGGCCTGAATGATTGGGGCCTTCACACATTGCGCCAGGCCCAAACTTACACCGGCCTATATATTAGTTAGGCCTTTTGTCGACCCAGCGCTTAGTTTGGCCCAGGTAGCGTTGGGCCATTAACAGGCTGAATATTGTACTGGCCTGTTGCGGCCAAGATGAAACCACGGGCCTTTAGCAGGCCAAAATGCATGTTGGGCCTCAATTTTCACTAGTCGTCGACGGGCCTTCAGCAGGCCGAAATGTAGACCGGGCCGTTTTGGGCCCAGTTAGCTCACGGGTCATTACCAGGCCGAAACATATCTCGGGCCTTAGTTGGCCCACTGATATCATGGGCCTTTAAGAAGCCAAAAGCTTAGCACAGGCATCAACGGGCCGAATTACACGGCAGGCCTTTAACAGGCCCAAAGTCACGTTGGGCTTAACTGTTGCCACCTTTAGCACGGGCCGTTAGTGGGCCCGATGTCCCGTCGGACCATATATAGCCCATGGGCAGCACGGGCCATTCCCAGGCCGAAAGTCACTGGGCTTTATTTGGGCCCAAATATTCAGCGAACAATTAACGGGCCAGATCTGGCTTCGGGCCGCAAATGGGCCCAAATATTGGGCGAACGATTAACAGGCCAGATCTGGCTTCGGGCCGTAAATGGGCACAAATATTGGGCGAACAATTAATGGGCTAGATCTGGCTTCGGGCCGTAAATGGGCCTTTATTAAGCAGGCCGTTATTGGGCTGGCCCACTAGTACCTGATTAAGTTCTACGGGCCTTTGACTGGGCCGGCCTTTTTAACCTATATGGGCCTCTGTTGGGCCCAGCCACGTGTCGACGTATCATAGGCATGTCTCCTCCAATGGACGAGCGACATCTGGCCCACTGACGAGCTGACAGGTGTTCCCTTCGGCCAATCAGAATTTTACACATGGAAATTTCCCATTGGTCAGGGCTGTTAACGGGTTATCGGATCCAAAATCCGACCCGATAGCTTAACGGCGTTTCGTTACGGTGGATGCCACGTGTCGGTCACCCTTGACGAAAGCACTTCTGTGACGCGCGATTTATCGTCATGGAAGCGGAAACTTCCGTGATGATAATTTTGGTAATGTCATGGAACACTTCTACGACAGCACATGTATGACTATCTTGATTCTGTCATAAAATCGTCATGGATGTACATGCATGACAAAAAACGCGACCTACTGTGACAAACATGTATCATCACAGAAGTGTATTTTTTTGTAGTGCTCCTGGACCCTCTAGGGTTGTCCTTGTTCCCAGTTATGCTTCGCAGCCACTGAGCCACCGTCTCCTCGGTGACTTCCTCTGGGTGGACCCGAGCGGTGTCATCAATGCCCGAAATACATCCACATCGGATGGTCGTGGGCTTGGAGAGGCTGTATACGTCGACTGAGGAACACTTCCAGCAAGTCCATGCTAGTCACCCCCTCCCGGACTAATCTGACAACCTGGTCGGCTAAATGAGAAACTTCGCCTTTCTCCTCCGTAGTCATGGTCAATGAGGAAGGTTGGCGGGGTTGGTCCATGGTGAAAGGGGGAAGACCGGTCGAGTGGCCCGGAGTCGGGACATCCTTGCAATAGAACCAAGTCGACTACCATCCGCGGACTGACTCGGGAAGGGTTGTTGAAGGAAAGGTGCTTCTACCCCTAGTCTGAATCCCCAAACCCCCGCACATTTGGATCACGTGGGTCTTATGATCAGTCGGATGTGCTTTCTTCATAGTTTGGGAGCGGCAAGTGAAAATGTGCTTGAAGAGACCCTAGTGCGGTGGGCAGCCCAAGAAGTTTTCGCACAAAGAAATGTACGTAGCAAGATAGGTGAAGGTGTTTGGGGGAAATGATGGATTTGTGCTCTGAAAAAGTTCAAGAAGCCCCGGAAGAAAGGATACGGAGGCAAAGAAAAACCACGGCCGACATGGGTTGCGAGGAGGACACACTCACCCTCTTGCGGCCGAGGTTCGGTCTCATTCCCCGGCAATCTCCAAGACCCGTGAGCAATCAGGCCCGCACCGGCCAGATCCTCCAAGTCTTCCTTCTGGATCGTGGACCGGATCCAATCCCGTGTGATCCAGCCAGGCGGCAATCCGGATCTTGACGACGATACCGACTCGTCTTCTTGCCCTTTGTCGTCATCGTCGCCTTCTTTGCGCACTCCACAGCCGCCGTCTTGTCCTTTCGCATTGCGGTGGACTGCGCACGGGTGGAGCAGCGGCGTCAAGAGTGGAGGAGGACGCGGTGGAGCAGCAGAGGAAGAAGAGAGAATGAGGCGCACTATGCAAATGCATCGGCCTCGACGCCTTTTACGGGCTTACTTCTGAGTGGCTGACTCGTGGGCCCAAGCAATCCAGTCATATCCCGCAACAGTCGCTCGCCCGATACGTGGTGAAAAAGGCGATGCGAGTATCGAGGAGCCCCTGTCTATCCATTCCAATAACTACAGCACGCTCCGTCCCGCGCGCTTCTCCAAATTTTTGAATCCCGTGAGATCTCGGAACAACAGAGCAACCAATCGCGCCAAGATTTCACACCATAACACACTCGAAGATTCTCAATATAGTTCACTCGACGACCTCTGAATCGATCAAGGCGACTGAAATAAGGTTGAAACCTCAACATGATTTCCGGACTCCGTTGGAATGCCTCCTGGGCATATAATCGAGTCGGAACCAACTTCAATCCTTCTTCAGTCAGACCTCAATCCATTCGGGGGCTGATGACGATGACATGTACCTAGGGTAGGGTCATAGGCCTATCCTAGACACCCTACCCAAGGACATTGCCCTAAAGCCAAGTACATTCAAGAACCAATGGAAGGTACCGACTGAAATCACATTGGAGTGCAATCCACTCGACCAAACATACCACTCGGATACCCCAAGTCCACTCGACCAGTATGCAGTCATTCGACCGCATGAAGAATCACTCGCAGAATGGAAGGTCTAAAGTCACTCAGGATGGCAACGGTCAAGCATTCACTCTATAGTGTTAAAGATCATTTATAACTCTTTATAGCTAGCGTTACCACACTGTCTTAATGTACATTGAACCCTGTGTAACTGAGGGCTGGAGGGGTCTGGCACACTCTATATAAGCCACCCCCCTCTGGCACAAGGGTTCGCACCCCCTGTAACTCTCATGCATAATCCAGTCGACCAAGCCTCCGGGCACTGAGACGTAGGGCTGTTACTTCCTCCGAGAAGGGCCTGAACTCGTAAACCTTAAGTGCACAACCTCGTCGTAGCTTGGATCTTGCCTCCTCATACGTACCCCCTATTCTATTGTCAGACTTACTCCCACGACACCCAACACACCCAATACAATGGCAAAATTGTATAGGCGCACTAGTTCGGCAAAGAGATGATGATAAAAGTGTAATATTGATGGTAGAAATATATTTTTATAATCTGAATAAATAAAAACAGCAAGGTACCAAATAGTAAACGGGCTCAAAGACGGTATTGCAATGCTTGAAAATGAGGCCTAGGGTCCGTACTTTCGCTAGTGCAATCTCTCAACAATGCTAATATAATTCGATCATATAACAATCCCTCAACGTGCAACAAAGAATCACTCCAAAGTTCCTATCTAGCGGAGAACATACGGAGAAATCATTTGTAGGGTACGAAACCACCTCGAAGCTATTCTTTCCGATCGATCTATCAAAGAGTTAGTGCTAAAATAACACCAAATAATTTCAGATTCATAATACTCAATCAAACACAAAGAACCTCAAAGAGTGCCCCAAGATTTCTATCGGAGAAACAAAAGACAAGAACGTTCATCAACCCCTATGCATAGATTACCCCAATGTCACCGCGGGAATCCGCGAGTTGAATGCCAAAACACATATCAAGTGAATCAATATGATACCCCATTGTCACCACGAGTATTCATATGCAAGACATACATCAAGTGCTCTCAATTCCATGAAAGTATTCAATCCGATAACAACGAAATCTCAAAGGGAAAAACTCAATTCATCACAGCAAGATAGAGAGGGGAAAACACCATATGATCCGACTATATTAACAAAGCCCGCGATACATCAAGATCGTGACATCTCAAGAACACGAGAGAGGGAGATTAAACACATAGTTACTGGTACAAACCCTCAGCCGTGATGGTGGACTACTCCCTCCTCATCATGGTGGCCGCCGGGATGCTGAAGATGGTCACCGATGATGATTCCCCCCTCCGGCTGGGTGCCGGAACGGGGTCTAGATTGGTTTTCGGTGGCTATAAAGCCGTGCGGCGGCGGAACTTCTAATCTAGGTTAACCCCCGAGGGTTTTTGGAATATTTGGGATTTTACAGGGCAAAGAGGGGGTGCAGGAGAACACCGAGGTGGGCACAACCCACCTAGGCGTGCCCTGGTGGGTTGTGCCCCCCTCGGGGCACCCCTAGGTGCTGCTCTAGCCCATTGGTGGTCTTATGGTCCATAAAAATCCTCAAAAAGTTTCGAGGTGTTTGGACTCCATTTGATAGTGATTTCCTGCGATGTAAAAAACAAGCAAAAAACAACAATTGGCACTTGGTCAATAGGTTAGTCCCAAAAACTGATATAAAGTTGGTATAAAATGATTGTAAAACATCCAAGAATGATAATATAACAGCATGAATACTTCATAAATTATAGATACGAGACGTATCAGCATCCCCAAGCTTAATTCCTACTCGTCCTCGAGTAGGTAAATGATAAAAGAAATAATTTAGAAGTGTGAATGCTAGCAAAGTGCACAAGTTTGATCAGTGACAATTTCAATCACTTTTCCAAGCATCATAACAACAATTCTTCCTCATAAAATTTCTCATGTTAAAGTACCAACAAATTCACATTTTAAGGTTCAAACAATGAATTCTCTTGAAACTCAACAACCTATGTTCTCGGTCACCAAGCAATTGTAATTCAACTTATTCAACAGAGTATAAGTAAAAGCTCCACATACTCAATGATGTCTACTACACAACTTTATTCTTGTAGACTCATGTTGGGCCTCCAAGCGCAGAGTTTTGTAGGATAGTAGCAATTTTTCCTCAAGTGGATGACCTAAGGTTTATCAATCCGTGGGAGGTGTAGGATGAAGATGGTCTCTCTCAAACAACCCTGCAACCAAATACAAGAAATCTCTTGTGTCCCCAACACACCCAATACAATGGCAAATTGTATAGGTGCACTAGTTCGGTGAAGAGATGGTGATAAAAGTGTAATATTGATGGTACAAATATATTTTATATCTGAATAAATAAAAATAGCAAGGTAGCAAATAGTAAACGGGCACAAAAACGGAATTGCAATGCTTGAAAATGAGGCCTTGGGTTCGTAGTCCGTACATTCGCTAGTGCAGTCTCTCAACATTGCTAATATAATTGGATCATATAACCACCCCTCAAAGTGCGATGAAGAATCACTCCAAAGTTCCTATCTAGCGAAGAACATAAGAAATTATTTGTAGGGTACGAAACCACCTCGAAGCTATTCTTTCCAATCGATCTATCCAAGAGTTCGTACTAAAATAACACCAAATAATTTCAGATTCATAATACTCAATCCTACACAAATAACCTCAAAGAGTGCCCTGAGATTTCTACCGGAGAAACAAAGACAAGAACGTGCATCAACCCTATGCGTAGATTACCCCAATGTCACCTCGGGAATCCATGAGTTGAGTGCCAAAACACATATCAAGTGAATCAATATGATAGCCCATTGTCACCACGAGTATTCATATGCAAGACATATATCAAGTGCTCTCGAATCCATAAAAGTATTCAATCCGATAAAACAAAATCTCAAAGGGAAAACTCAACTCACAACAAGATAGAGAGGGGAAAACACCATATGATCTGACTATTAACAAAGCCCGCGATACATCAAGATCGTGACATCTCAAGAACACGAGAGAGAGAGAGAGAGAGAGAGATTAAACACATAGCTACTGGTACAAACCCTCAGCCTTGAGGGTGGACTACTCCCTCATCATCATGGTGGCCGCTAGGATGATGAAGATGGCCACCGGAGATGATTCCCCCCTCCGACAGGGTGCCGGAACGGGGCCTAGATTGGTTTTCGGTGGCTACGGAGGCCTGCGGCGGTGGAACTTGTGATCTAGGTTAATCTTGGGGTTTTTCAGAATATTTGGGAATTTATAGGGTAAAGAGGGGGTGTGGGAGGCCACCGAGGTGGGCACAACCCACCTGGGCGCGCCTGGCCCCCCAAGCACGCCCTGGTGGGTTGTTCCCCCCTCGGGGCACCCCCAGGTGCTGCTCTGGCCCATCGGGAGTCTTCTAGTCCATAAAAAAATTCACAAAAAGTTTCGCGGTGTTTGGACTCCGTTTGATATTGATTTCCTGCGATGTAAAAAACAAGCAAAAAACAGCAACTGGCACTAGGCACTCAGTCAATAGGTTAGTCCCAAAAAATGATATAAAGTTGCTATAAAAGGATTGTAAAACATCCAAAAATGATAATAAAATAGCATGAATACTTCATAAATTATAGATATGTTGGAGACGTATCACTGAACCATCATATAGTCTTCTATGTTTGCCAACACTCACCGCATACACATGAGTAAAACGTTTCAACCGGACACATAGAAACATAGGGGCTTATAATTTCGCCTCCCAATGTATTCACCTTGTGACACCCAGATATTTAAGCTACAGTAATACCCTGCTAATGGTGCCACATCACCATGATCCTTGTTGTTAATCTCGCGTTAGTTGAGAACCGATCCAAATTCAAATTTGAAATAAAAGCAAACATCAAAAGTTTTTCAAACATTAAGACTAAAATGTTCGAGAGGTGACATATAATGCATAGGTAATTTGGGTAATGAAGCCACATTTTTATGAAATATGTAAATGTTCCAAAATAACTAAAACAATGGCTATAACAATTAAATTAATGCCTTTTATAAACATTAAATTGTTAAACTAATTTGTTTGGGGGGCCAACCTTTTTGTGGCAGAGGGCTAGACCATGATAAATCAAAAACTAAGGTAAAACAGAAAAGGTAAGAAGTAAAAAACAAAACACAAATAAACAAAACCAAAAGAAATAAAAAGACCCCCCCCCCCTGTTGGGCCGTAGTCCAGCTGGCCACCAGGCCAACAACCGGCCGGCCCAGCCCCTGGCCTGTACCCCCTTGAGGGCACCGAACCCTAGCCGCACGACCACCCCAATTCCCCCACTCCCTCCTGCTCCCCCCTCCCGATCCGATCTGGATCGGCGCTGCGACCCTGTCGCTGCTCGACGTCCCGGACTCCGCCGCCCGTCGCCTCGTCCTCCTTGTCTCCTCCTCGCCGGCGACGTGTCCCCGTCCTCCTCCCCAAAGTCTCCATCGAGCCTCGCCGTCCCCTGCTCACCAACGCGGGTGAGAACCCCGTCGCCTCCCGCCTCTGCTCCTGCGCCCGCCATGGCCTCGCTCATGCCCACTGCCCCGCGGTCGCGCTCACTGCGCCTGGTCTCCGCGCTCGTTGCGACTAGGCCGCGCTCCCGCATGCCCCCGTCCGCCCCTGCTCACCCCCGCCTCCGGAGTCGCATGCGCTTGCCCGCACAGGCCCCCTTACGTGGCCACCCGCACCGCAGGCTGCGCCATGGGTGCCTCGCCCCGGCCTCCTCGCTCCACGCTCACCACGACTCCGCCGCGCCCACGGCTCCGCCTTCGCGCGCGCACCCGCATCACCACACCCGCCTGCGCTCCCCCCTCCCGCACGCCCACATCGCGCCGCTACGCCCCTCTGCCGCTCGCCCGCCCTGCTGCTACTACTCGCTGCAGCCGCCATGCTCCACCACCTCCCCACTATGTCCCGATTCGCCCGTCCCAGCTGCAGCCGCCGCTCGCGTCGGCCCACTCTGCCCCGCGCGCCGCTCCTCCTCTGCGCTGCGACGTCCGCCATCGCCGGCCACCGTGAGCCCCCTCCCCCTCGTCATGCGCTCCTCCCTGCGGCGCCATATTGGGCGCCAGCAGCGCCCGCACGCCCCCGTGCCCGTAACCGCACCGCCCGTGCCCGCTAAGGCCCTATGGGCCTATGGCAAACGGGCCCTGCCCCAGAACGATTTTTAAAAAAAATAAATAAATAAAAATAAATAAACTAGTAATTAATTAATTAACGAGTTAATTAAGTTAATTAATCCTGCTTAACTAATCTAATTAAAATGAATTAACCTAATCACTGAGTTAGTCTAATTAACAGGTTTAGTTAGTATGAGACAATGATGAATGGGATCCACACGTTAGTTTGACTTGGTCAACTGACTAGTTGACTGCTGACATCACTCTGATATCATGCTGACATCATAATTACATTTTCTAATTAAATTAATTCTGTTAATTCTAAAAATGAATTAAATCTTTGAAAATTAATATAAACTAATTTGTAACTCGGATGAAAATACTTTGTACATGAAAGTTGCTCAGAACGACGAGACAAAATGCTTAGTACATGAATTAAATCCTGATGCGTAGCCTGTCTTTGCTACTACTGTTGTTACCTTTACTTGCAATCCTAAATGCTTAGTATAGGATGCTAGTATTCCATCAGTGGCCCTACATTCTTGTCCGTCTGTCATGCTATACTACCGGGCCGTGATCACTCGGGAGGTGATCACGGGTATATACTTATATATAGAATATATGATACCTGTGGTGATTCACGGATTGGGACTGAAAGGACGTTTGTCCCGACGACCCTCTAAGGGGACCTTTGTGGCAGAGCGACAGGGCAGGTTGAGACCACCTAGGAGAGAGGTGGGCCTGGCCCTGGTCGGCGTCCGCGGTTACTTCAAAAATAACACGCTTAACGAGATCTTGGTATTTGATCTGAGTCTGGCCACTGGCCTATACGCACTAACCAACTACGTGGGAACAGTTATGAGCACTCGACGTCGTGGTATCAGCCAAAGCCTTCTTGATGTCAGCGACTGAGCGGCGCGCGCCGGATTGGACTGGAACGCCTGCTCTTGTATTAGGGAGGCTAGGTCTACTTCCGGCCGCGTTCGCAACGTGCAGGTGTGCAATGGGAGATGGGCCCAGACCCCTGCACGCATAGGATTTAGACCGGCGTGCTAACCTCTCTGTTATGCCTAGGTGGGGTTGCGACATGTTGATCTTCCGAGGCCCGGCATGACCCAGGAAAGTGTGTCCGGCCAAAGGGGATCAAGCGTGTTGGGAAATGTGGTGCACCCCTGCATGGAAGTTTATCTATTCGAATAGCCGTGTCCATCGGTAAAAGGACGACCCGGAGTTGACCTTGACCTTATGACAACTAGAATCGGATACTTAATAAAATACACCCTTCCAACTGCCAGATACAACCCGATGATCGCTCTCTCATAGGGCGACGAGGGGAGGATCGCCAGGTAGGATTATGCTATGCGATGATACTTGGTTAACTTATCATCTACTCTCTTCTACTGCTTCAAGATGGAGGCTACTAGAAGCGTAGTCTTTGATAGGACTAGCTATCTCCCTCTTATTCTGGCTTTCTGTAGTTCAGTCCACATATACTACCCCTTTCATTGATATCAATGCATATGTAGTGTAGCTCCTTGCTTGCGAGTACTTTGAATGAGTACTCATGATTGCTTTGCTTCCCTCTTTTCCCCCTTTCCATACCTGGTTGTTACGGCCTGACGTGGGAGCCCAGGAGCCAGACGCCACCGTCGTCGATGACTCCTACTACACTGGAGGTGCCTACTACTACGTGCAGGCCGTCGGCGACGATCAGGAGTAGTTTAGGAGGATCCCAGGCAGGAGGCCTGCGCCTCTTTCGATTTGTATCCCAGTTTTTGCTTGACATCTTATGGCAACTTGTTTAACTTATGTCTGTACTCATATATTGTTGCTTCTGCTGACTCGTCTATGATCGAGCTCTTGTATTCGAGCCCTCGAGGGCCCTGGCTTGTAATATGATGCTTGTATGACTTATTTTATTTTTGGAGTTGTGTTGTGATATCTTCCCGTGGGTCCCTGATCTTGATCATACACGTTTGCGTGTACGATTAGTGTACAATTGAACTGGGGACGTCACACACCTCAAGGGTGATGTTAATAATAATAACTCATGCTACCCATATCTAACTGGATATATGTGCCTAGATCTTTCCTCACCACATGATGCTTGCCAAAAAGAAAAAGAAAAAAGGAATAAAGAGAAAAATGTTGACTCTTTGCATAAAAGTAAATACTAAAAAGTAAAAGATAGGCCCTTCGCATAGGGAAGAACAGGTTGCCATGCGCTTTTTGTTTGTATGATCAACCCCTTAGTGCAAAATAATGTCATGTTATATTGTCCCTTATGATAGCTATCTTTATTATGCAGTTTGTCGCTTTTATTCTTTGCCATCACAACTTCGTACAACGCTCGATTTTCTCTTACACTAAATTATCTAACACTTTTTAGAAGCAATTTTTATTGCCTTATTGCACCGATGACAACTTACTCGAAGGATCTTGCTCAATCCTTAGGTAGGTATGGTGGACTCTTGAAGATATGATTTGGGTTTAAGGGTTTTTGGATGCACAAGTAGTATCTCTACTTGGTGCGGAACTTTTGGCTAGCAACAAGGGGGGGCAAGCACCACATGTTGAAGGATCTATGACAATATAACTTCTATGTGAATATGAACAAACATAAACCATTACGTTGTCTTCCTTGTCCAACGTCAACAATTTTGGCATATAATATTTTAATGGGGGCTAACAATCACAAAAGATTTCCAAGATAGTGTATTTGCATGTGGAAGTTCTCTTCCTTATACTAATTATTCGTGAATTGCTTGTATGACCAATATTGTGATTGTCAAGCTTCAAAAGATTCACTTTCTAAACCCAATATGAATCTACCACTAGGCATGATATGATTTCAACTTCATGATATTCAATTTATTCAACAATTTACTCATAGGATATAAGTGAAGCACAAGAGTAAATGACAAGCTACTCCAAAAAGATATAAATGAAGATCATGTGAGTAGTTAAGTAAATGGGTAGATAATTGAGGACTCTATCTTATTAAAAACTTTCAGATCTAAGAATTTTATTAAAACAGCAAGCAAAACAAAACAAAATGACATTCCAAGAATAGCACACATCATGTGAAGAAGTAAAGACTTAGGCTCAACCGATACTAACCGATAATTGTTGAAGAAAAAAGGTGGGATGCGTACTGGGGCATTGTCGATGTCAAAACCGGCGGATCTCGGGTAGGGGGTCCCGAACTGTGCATCTAGGATCGATGGTAACAGGAGACGAGGGACATAATTTTTACCCAGGTTCGGGCCCTCTCTATGGAGGTAATACCCTACTTCCCGCTTGATTGATCTTGATAAATATGAGTATTACAAGAGTTCATCTACCACGAGATCGTAATGGCTAAACCCTAAAAGCCTAACCTGGCTATGATTATGAGGATGTATCTACGGACCTAGCCCTCTGGTTTATATAGACACAGGAGGGATCTAGGGTTACACAAGGTCGGTTACAAAGAAAGGAATCTTCATAGTTGATCGCCAAGCTTGCCTTCCACGCCAAGGAGAGTCCTATCCGGACACGGGTAGACTCTTTGGTTTTCGTATCTTTACGGCCCATCAGTCTGGCCCATATCCAATAAATTGGACACCCAAGGACCCCTTAGTCCAGGACTCCCTCAGTAGCCCCTGAACCAGGCTTCAATGATGATGTGTCCGGCGCGCAGATTATCTTCGACATTGCAAGGCGGGTTCCACTTCTCGAATACTCCAAGATAGTCTTCAGATAAAACAAAGGTGTCCGGATCTGCAACACAACTACCACACCTGACTGCGGAGAATACAATATTTCACGAGTCCCATCTGCTGACAATTTTTTACAAGATGACATCACGTCTGTCCGGCCATTATATCAAACCGTTTTTGCGCTTCGAGATGTGGTTTCCATTGGCACGTCTTGTCAAAGTAGAGATCGTGTTCCCTTATCACGGGATTCTCATCAATAAGGGCGTGGGTAACCCAACCGTGCCGTTTTCACAGCCCTTGGGAATAGGCGAGTTTTAGGGTGAGTGGGGAGGCGTTCGATATTCACTACCTTTATAAGGGGATAAGGATTCCCCCTTCTTCTCCCACGCCTTCTCTCTTCCTCTGCCCTTCCACTCTTGAGCTCTAGCGCCCAAGTTCTCATCTTTTCCCCACTCGAGCAAGCACTCAACCATATCCGAATCCGGAGGTCAAGGCAAGTGGATGGCCTCCTTCGTCAAGGAGAAGGACATTACTGAGCTTCGGGCGGCCGGGTATCTAGCGAAGAAAATCTCCCACCGTCTTCCAGCCCAGGGGCAAGTCGTCCCCACACCGAAGCCCAACGAGAGGGTGGTATTCATCCCTCATTTCCTCCAGGGGTAGGGTTTCCACTCCACCACTTCGTCCGCGGGCTGATGTTCTATTACGAGCTAGACTTCCATGATCTATCCCCGAACTCCTTCCTCAACATCTCAGCGTTCATAATCGTGTGTGAGGCCTTCCTCCGCATCCAACCCCACTTCGGGTTGTGGCTCAAGGTCTTCAATGTGAAGCCGAAGGTGGTGGACGGCCAGCACACGGAGTGTGGACGTGCCATGGTGAGCAAGTTGACCAGTGTCTCCTGGCCAAAAGGCACTTACGTGGAGACCGTCAAGCATTGGCGGAAACAGTGGTTCTACATCATAGAACCCCGCGGCGCCACCTGGGCCGTGGCTGCCGAATTCAACCTCGGGGCTCCCATGCGACTCACCTCCTAGGTTGAGAAAAGCCTGAATTGGTCTTCGTCAGACGAGCTGATAGCGCTGCAGACGCATGTGCAAAGCATGGTGGACAAAGATATCAAGTCGTCGATGTAATCCATGTGATGCTAGTTCGCAGGATTCTCCCGTGCCAAAGCCAAAGTCTCCCTTTGTGGGAGTTCAATCCGAAGAAGCACCATACCCTGAAGAGCCTCTTCGAAACCACTCACGAAGCCTGGAAGTTGCTCTTCAAGGGCAACGAGACACCACCGCTACCTCTTGAGCACTGTGGTGGATTTCCTTGAATAGGAAAGGATGATGCAGCAAAGTAGCGCAAGTATTTCCCTCAGTTTTTGAGAACCAAGGTATCAATCCAGTAGGAGGCTACGCGCGAGTCCCTCGTACCTGCACAAAACAAATAACTCCTTGCAACCAACGTGATAAGGGGTTGTCAATCCCTTCACGGTCACTTACAAGAGTGAGATCTGATAGATATGATAAGATAATATTTTTGATATTTTTGTGATAAAGATGCAAAGTAAAATAAAAGCAAAGGAAAAAAGCAAAGGAAATAACTAAGTATTGAATTATTAATATGATGAAGATAGACCCGGGGGCCATAGGTTTCACTAGTGGCTTCTCTCAAGAGCATAAGTATTTTACGGTGGGTGAACGGATTACTATTGAGCAATTGACACACTTGAGCATAGTTATGAGAATATCTAGGTATGATCATGTATATAGGCATCACGTCCGAGACAAGTAGACAGACTCCTGCCTACATCTACTACTATTACTCCGCTCATCGACTGCTATCCAGCATGCATCTAGAGTATTAAGTTCATGAAAACAGAGTATCGCCTTAAGCAAGATGACATGATGTAGAGGGATAAATTCATGCAATATGATAAAAAAACCATCTTGTTATACATGATGGCAACAATACAATACGTGCCTTGCTGCCCCTACAGTCACTGGGAAAGGACACCACAAGATTGAACCCAAAGCTAAGCACTTCTCCCATTGCAAGAAAGATCAATCTAGTAGGCCAAACCAAACTGATAATTCAAAGATACTTGCAAAGATAACCAATCATACATAAAAGAATTCAGAGAAGATTCAAATATTGTTCATAGATAATCTTGATCATAAACCCACAATTCATCGATCTCAACAAACACACCGCAAAAAGAAGATTACATCGAATAGATCTCCACGAGAGAGGGGGAGAACATTGTATTGAGATCAAAAAAGAGAGAAGAAGCCATCCAGCTAATAACTATGGACCCGAAGGTCTGTGGTAAACTACTCACACTTCATCGGAGAGGTTATGGTGTTGATGTAGAAGCCCTCCGTGATGGATGCCCCCTCCGGCGGAGCTCCAGAACAGGCCCCAAGATGGGATCTCGTGGATATAGAAAGTTACGGCGGTGGAATTAGGGTTTTGGCTCTGTATCTGATCGTTTGGGGGTACGTAGGTATATATAGGAGGAAGGAGTACGTCAGTGGAGCAACAAGGGCCCATGAGGGTGGAGGGCGCGCCCCCCTACCTCGTGGCCTCCTCCTTTATTTCTTGACATAGGGTCCAAGTCTCCTGGATCATGTTCGGTGAGAAAATCATGTTCCCGAAGGTTTCATTCCGTTTGGACTCCGTTTGATATTCCTTTTCTTCGAAACCCTAAAATAGGCAAAAACAGCAATTCTGGGCTGGGCCTCCGGTTAATAGGTTAGTCCCAAAAATAATATGAAAGTGGATAATAAAGCCCAATAATGTCCAAAACAGTAGATAATATAGCATGGAGCAATCAAAAATTATAGATACGTTGGAGACGTATCAAGCATCCCCAAGCTTAATTCATGCTCGTCCTCGAGTAGGTAAATGATAAAAACAGAATTTTTGATGTGGAGTGCTACTTGGCATAATTTTAATGTAATTCTTCTTAATTGTGGTATGAATATTCAGATCCGAAAGATTCAAGATAAAAGTTCATATTGACATAAAAATAATAATACTTCAAGCATACTAACTAAGCAATTATGTCTTCTCAAAATAACATGGCCAAAGAAAGTTCATCCTTACAAATTCATATAGTTTAGTCATGCTCCATTTTCGTCACACAAGAATGCTCCCATCATGCACAACCCCGATGACAAGCCAAGCAATTGTTTCATACTTTAGTAATCTCAAACCTATAAACTTTCACGCAATATATGAGTGCGAGCCATGGACATAGCACTATGGGTGGAATAGAATATGATGATGGGGGTTATGTGGAGAAGACAAAAAGGAGAAAGTCTCACATCAACGAGGCTAATCAATGGGCTATGGAGATGCCCATCGATTGATGTTAATGCAAGGAGTAGGGATTGCCATGCAACGGATGGACTAGAGCTATAAATGTATGAAAGCTCAACAAAAGAAACTAAGTGGGTGTGCATCCAACTTGCTTGCTCACAAAGACCTAGGGCACTTGAGGAGGCCCATTGTTGGAATATACAAGCCAAGTTCTATAATGAAAAATTCCCACTAGTATATGAAAGTGACAAAACAAAAGACTCTCTATCATGAAGATTATGGTGCTACTTTGAAGCATAAGTGTGCCGAAGGATAGTAACATTGTCCCTTCTCTCTTTTTCACTCTTTTTTTGGGCCTTCTCTTCCTTTTTTATGGCCTTTATCTCCCCTCTTTTTTTAATTCCTCACTTGGGACAATGCTCTAGAGAATGATGATCATCACACTTCTATTTATTTACAACTCAATGATTACAACTCGATGCTAGAACAAAAGATGACTCTATATGAATGCCTCCGGCGGTGTACTGGGATATGTAATGAACCAAGAGTGACATGTATGAAAGGATTATGAATGGTGGCTTTGCCACAAATACTATGTCAACTACATGATCATGCTAAGCAATATGACAATGATGAATGTGTCATGATAAACGGAACGGTGGAAAGTTGCATGGCAATATATCTCGGAATGGCTATGGAAATGCCATAATAGGTAGGTATGGTGGCTGTTTTGAGGAAGATATAAGGAGGTTTATGTGTGAAAGAGCGTATCATATCACGGGGTTTGTATGCACCGGCGAAGTTTGCACCAACTCTCAATGTGAGAAAGGGCAATGCACGGTACCGAAGAGGCTAGCAATGATGGAAGGGTGAGAGTGCGTATAATCCATGGACTCAACATTAGTCATAAAGAACTCACATACTTACTGCAAAAATCTACAAGTCATCAAAAACCAAGCACTACGCGCATGCTCCTAGGGGGGGGGGGCAGATTGGTAGGAAAATACCATCGCTCGTCCCCGACCGCCACTCATAAGGAGGACAATCAAAGAACACCTCATATTTCAAATTTGTTACATAACGTTTACCATAAGTGCATGCTACGGGACTTGCAAACTTCAACACAAGCATTTTGCAAATTCACAACTACTCAACTAGCACGACTTTGATATTATTACCTCCATATCTCAAAACAATCATCAAGCATCAAACTTCTCTTAGTATTCAAAACACTCATAAGAATTTTTTTACTAATCCTAAATACCTAGCATATTAGGATTATTTAAGCAAATTACCATGCTATTTAAGACTCTCAAAATAATCTAAGTGAAGCATGAGGTCTCAATAGTTTCTATAAAACAAATCCACCACCGTGCTCTAAAAGATATAAGTGAAGTACTAGAGCAAAACTATATAACTCAAAAGATATAAGTGAAGCACATAGAGTATTCTAACAAATTCCAAATCATGTATGGATCTCTCAAAAGGTGAGCAAGGATGATTGTGGTAAACTAAAAGGCAAAGACTCAAATCATACAAGACGCTCCAAGCAAAACACATATCATGTCGTGAATAAAAATATAGCTCCAAGTAAAGTTACCGATGGAAGTAGACGAAAGAGGGGATGCCTTCTGGGGCATCCCCAAGCTTTGGATTTTAGGTGTCCTTAGATTATCTTGGGGGTGCCATGGGAATCCCCAAGCTTAGGTTCTTGCCACTCCTTGTTCCAGAATCCATCAAATCTTTACCCAAAACTTGAAAACTTCACAACACAAAACTTAAAGTAGAAAATCTCATGAGCTCCGTCAGCGAAAGGAAAAAAAATACCACTTCAAGGTACTGTAATGAACTCATTCTTTATTTATATTGGTGTTAAACCTACTGTATTCCAACTTCTCTATGGTTTATAAACTATTTTACTAGTCATAGATTCATCAAAATAAGCAAACAACACACGAAAAACAGAATCTGTCAAAAACAGAACAGTCTGTAGTAATCTGTAACTAGAGCAAGATATGGAACCCCCAAAATTCTAAAATAAATTTATGGACGTGAGTAATTTATCTATTAATCATATGCAAAAAGATGTAACTAAATAGCACTTTCCAAATAAAAATGGCAGCAGTTCTTGTGAGCGCTAAAGTTTCTGTTTTTTACAGCAAGATATCAAGACTTTCCTCAAGTCTTCCCAACGGTTCTACTTGGCACAAACACTAAATAAACACAAAAAAACACAACCAAAACAGAGGCTAGGTCAATTATTTATTACTAAACAGGAGCAAAAAGCAAGTGATAAAAAATAAAATTGGGTTGCCTCCCAACAAGCGCTATCGTTTAACGCCCCTAGCTAGGCATAAAAAGCAAGGATAGATCTAGGTATTGCCATCTTTGGTAGGTAATTCTTCAATGAGGCATCTACCATCCTTAGGAAGTTCTTTATTTTTATTGATTATCAAACTTTTAGGCACAAGATCGAAAAATTCATTTGTAACAAATGGTTCCTTAATGATAGCAAAAAGATTGGGATGAATACTTATAGATTTGAGATCCGCAGTTTCCTTACTAGAAGATTCACCCTTATTTTTAGGAACATACATAAGCTTGGCAATTTTAGTGGGAGGACTTGGAGTATTATTTACGGAAGAAAAAGTGGTTCCCAAGTTGGTAATAATACCCTCAAGTTTATCGATTCTAGTGGAATCCTGATTTATTTTCTCATTAACTATAGCTTCCTTTTATTTAATATTTTTCAAAGTGACTCCTACTTTAGATCCATATTGAGTGATTCGGTTGTGGATCTTTTTATCCAAATTTTCAATTAACTCTATAGTAGCAACCTTATTCTCAATAATTTCAAGTCTTTGCATTACATGCTCCAAAGTTAACGTAGTTCCATTAACCAAAAGAGGCGGTGAGCCCAACAAATCTATCATAGCATTATAAGAATCAAAAGTATGGCTACCCAAGAAGTTCCCTCCGGTAATGGTATCAAGGATATATCTGTACCAAGGAGTAGCGCCTACATAAAAATTGCGAAGAAGAACGGAAGTAGATTGCTTCCTGGTAGATCTATTTTGAGCATTGCAAATTCTATACCAAGCGTCTTTTAGATTTTCTCCCTCCCTTTGCTTGAAATTTAGAACTTCATTCTCAAGATACAATGGAGAAGATAGAGGAATCGCCATAACGACAAGCAAACGGAAAAGAGGCGAACGGAAAAAGAGAGGGAGGATATAGAGAGAGGGCGAATAAAACGGCAAGGGTGAAGTGGGGAGAGGAAAACGAGAGGCAAATGGCAAATAATGTAATGCGAGAGATAAGGGTTGTGATGGGTACTTGGTATGATGACTTTTGCGTAGACTCCCCGACAACGGCGCCAAAAATCTTCTTGCTACCTATTGAGCACTGCGTTGGATTTCCTTGAAGAGGAAAGGATGACGCAACAAAGTAGCATAAGTATTCCCCTCAGTTTTTGAGAACCAATATATCAATCCAGTAGGAGGCTATGCGCGAGTCCCTCGTACCTGCACAAAACAAATAACTCCTCGCAACCAACGCGATAAGGAGTTGTCAATCCCTTCACGGTCACTTACGAGAGTGAGATCTAATAGATATGATAAGATAATATTTTTGGTATTTTTGTGATAAAGATGCAAAGTAAAATAAAAGCAAAGGAAATAACTAAGTATTGAAAGATTAATATGATGAAGATAGACCCGGGGGCCATAGGTTTCACTACTGGCTTCTCTCAAGAGCATAAGTATTTTACGGTGGGTGAACGAATTACTGTTGAGCAATTGACAAATTTGAGCATAGTTATGATAATATCTAGGTATGATCACGTATATAGGCATCACTTCCGAGACAAGTAGACCGACTACTGCCTGCATCTACTACTATTACTCCACTCATCAACCGCTATCCAGCATGCATCTAGAGTATTAAGTTCATGAAAACAGAGTAACGCCTTAAGCAAGATGACATGATGTAGAGGGATAAATTCATGCAATATGATAAAAACCCCATCTTGTTATCCTCGATGGCAACAATACAATACGTGCCTTGCTGCCCCTACTGTCACTGGGAAAGGACACCGCAAGATTGAACCCAAAGCTAAGCACTTCTCCCATTGCAAGAAAGATCAATCTAGTAGGCCAAACCAAACTGATAATTCAAAGAGACTTACACAGATGACCAATCATACATAAAAAATTCAGAGAAGATTCAAATATTGTTCATAGATAATCTTGATCATAAACCCACAATTCATCGGTCTCAATAAACACACCGCAAAAAGAAGATTACATCGAATAGATCTCCACAAGAGAGGGGGAGAACATTGTATTGAGATCCAAAAAGAGAGAAGAAGCCATCTAGCTAATAACTATGGACCCGAAGGTCTGAGGTAAACTACTCACACTTCACCGGAGAGGCTATGGTGTTGATGTAGAAGCCCTCCATGATGGATGCCCCCTCCGGCGGAGCTCCGGAACAGGCCCCAAGATGGGATCTCGTGGATACAGAAAGTTACGGCGGTGGATTAGGGTTTTGGCTCCGTATCTGATCGTTTGGGGTACGTAGGTATATATAGGAGGAAGGAGTACGTCGATGGAGCAACAAGGGGCCCACGAGGGTGGAGGGCGCGCATGGGGGGGTAGGAGCGCCCCCCTACCTCGTGGCCTCCTCCTTTATTTCTTGACGTAGGGTCCAAGTATCCCGGATCATTTTCGGTGAGAAAATCACATTCCCGAAGGTTTCATTCCATTTGGACTCCGTTTGATATTCCTTTTCTTCGAAGCCCTAAAATAGGCAAAAAAACAGCAATTCTAGGCTGGGCCTCCGGTTAATAGGTTAGTCCCAAAAATAATATAAAAGTGGATAATAAAGTCCAATAATGTCCAAAACAGTAGATAATATAGCATGGAGCAATCGAAAATTATAGATACGTTGGAGACGTATCAACCGCCAGCCATAGACTCGGACCGCGGGCACGACATTAACCACCTCGCCAATGAGGTATGTTTTTTTACGCATCCTCTACTTGCTTGTTTCAAGGATGATATCTGAGCTTTTATTATCATTGCTTCTTCAGGAATGGATAGAGAGGGCGAAGCGGATCCAGTGTCCGGCTCCGCTGCCTGAAGAACCAGTCATCCCGTGTCTAGCGAAGATGCTGGTGCTGGCGCCGGAGAAGAAGGCCAAGGGGAAGGCCAAGGGGGCCTGGGGTGGCCCCCGCCACAATGGCGCTTCGGACATGACGTCCGAAGACAAGACCCGCTCCTCCACTACTGAAGACGACGATGATGAGGAGGAGGAGGAGAGCGTCTCTCCCCCTAATGGGGGAGGAAGAAGAGGGCGACCTCCACAAATCTGGAGGCGGAGGCGCCCAAGAAGGGGAAAGGCCCTCTCGTGGGCAGCTCCGCGTGGGACGTCGACAGCAGTCCGGAGCGACGCCCCTGGAACAAGCCCCTGGCTGCATCGTGAGTACTAAGAACTCGTACACGTCCATTTATCTGGCCTTTCTTCCTTATGGTACTTTATATGGTTTAATCATGTTATTGCAGTCCGGCCCACGACAGCTCCCAGCAATCCTCATCAAGAGGCTCGTTGGACTCAAAGAAAATGGCCAGCGAGACACCACCGGCCGCTTACTCTCCCAAGGCCAAGGGAGACAACGAGGTGTTGTCCCGAAGGACCTTCCCAGGCCAGGGAGAGGCTCATGAGGCCGTCATGGCGGTGCTGGAGGGCGACACCTCGGCCGCCGGACACATGGGGGAACAAACCCCCATGGAGACTGACAATGGGGGTCGTGCTCAATTCGGCCCCCCTCTGAGCACGGATCCGGAGACCCATACGGCCCCGGAGTCCGACAAGCAGCCTCCTTCAAGAGAAGAAGGCGTGCCCGTCCCGCCGGCGACCTCTGTCCAACCAGAGGCGCCGGATAATCTATTGGAGGCGCTACGGGGCGCTTCCATTGTGGAAGAACACTGTATCCTTATGGGTACGGTGATTGAGAAGGTTCAGTCCGTTAAGAGCGGACTGACCGAAGCCTGCAGTGGCTTGCTGACAGGTTTTGAGGTAAGCGGCGCGTTAACCAAGAAAATCCCAATATAGACAGTAGCCCCTGAGATACTGTCCGGTGTTTGGAAAGAAAAGTTGGACAAAGGATCAATTAAATTTCGTAGGAAGCTAACCAAACTGTGTCTGATTTGAATAAGCAAGTGTCGCTGCTGGCCGCGACCTCTCACACTGCTGAAGTCTCTGGACTAAAGCAGAAACTGGAGCGGGCCGAAGAGGAGCTCGGCCAGGCGAGGAAGCAGATGGAGGACCAACAAGGTATGTAGTGACTCGCTATGTATTCGGAAAGAATAAATGATGTATACTGACCGTAGTGTCGTGATATGTGTAGGGGCGACGACCGAGGTCGAGGCCCTAAAAAAGGCCCTGGCCGAAGCCGAGGGGAAAGCTGTCAAGGAGCAGGCTGCTCATAAGAAGCTTAAGGCCAGGCTGAACGAGGTCCAGCAAGAGCTCCAAGATGCTGTGAAGAAGTATGAGGCATTGGAGGGAGATGTTTCGGCTTGAGAGGCCGAACTCTCAAAGGCTCGCCAAAGCGCGGAAGCGGCCCGGGTTGAAGCTCAGGGTGCCCTTCAGGAGATCCAGAAGGCCAAGAAGATCGCAGTGGGTAAGGCATTTAGTATGCAAAGCAAGTATGTGAAGAAGAAATATTTCCTACTAACCCGGATTCGTAGTTCTCCAGGGGCATTTGCATATCTGCCGCGCAGTGTGTCCGACGCTGCGGAGTTCTTCTGGGTCGAAGAAGGGAGCTCAACAGAGAAACTGTTCTGGTCGCAATACCTTGCACCAGAGCATCCCGTGCCCTTCATCGATCAGCTAAAATAGCTAGTTGAGCTACATAGGGTGGACGAACTGGCCACGAAGGATTTGATAATCCGGCTGTGGCCTACTGAAGCTATGCCCGGCAGCTACTTCGGGCTTGTGAAGCGGCTAGTGAACGCCTGTCCTCGGCTGGACGTCGTCAAGTGATTGGCCTGCATTGAAGGTGCACGCATGGCCTTCGCTCGCGTCAAGGTGTGGTGGGAGAAGACAAACACCGTCAAGCTGACGACCAAAGGGCCGCCAGAGGGCAAGGAGCACCGCACGCCCGAGCGGTATTTTGCGGATGTATTGGAGGGGTCTCTCATTGTAGCAATGCAATGTGCGCAAGACATTATTTTCGAATGAATACATTCATGTTGTCTTTGCCTTGTATGATGAAACAAAATCTCTATGTAATATAATGTTTTGTTAAAAAAATTCTCCGCCTGTGCGGCCGTGTTATGTGAAATCTGAGAGTTGGCCAGTCATCGGCTTCTGCCCCCACGTAGGAAATACGGGGGTGTTCGGGATATAATCTAAACACTCTTGATCCAACTGTTTGGTCCTTCAAGGAGGTGTTTAGTGCGACGAACCAGGCAATTAGACTATGCAGCTTTAGCACCCTCACTTAGCCATAGGAGTTTGACAATAGAAATATAGGCGCAGCCCCTAGTATACAGACTAGGAAGTTGTAAACACTTGATCGGGTAAGTACCGATCCCTCGCATAATGCGGAAAAAAATCTCTAAGGATTTGAGACCTACGAAGAGCTGACCGGCTCTCGCCGCATCATGACAGTCAGTTTTCGGCTTTCTCTTCTGAGGTGCTCACTTGGGTAAACCAGGGCACAATCATAGTAGTTCTCCCTTTACTACCCTAGCCGATATAGCGGAACGTAAGGTAGTAAGCACAGGAGCCGGGCAACCCAACTATTGACCAAAGACATGTTTCGGAGCCAATGCATATAGTGCTAAATTCGGGGTGCCAAATTGTACTGTAAAAGTGTTCAGACTTTTGTTGCCATGTTGTGGGGCGCTATGAAGCCCCTGGCAAATTGAAACGCACCAGAGTGTACGGGTGTTATCTGGTAAAGTTACCAGAAAAGAAAAGACAAAAAGGAAACAAGAGAAGAATAAGTGGTAAGCTAGGGCCGTAAAATTTGGGCCGCAAACTGTTTCTATGATGATTTCATTGGTGTATTAAAGTGCATTTATACAAATAATGCCATAAGCAGAAGGCTATTTACTATGCCTTAACCAAGGGAGAGTTGCGTGTGGGTCCTGAGAACAGGTAAAAGGGATCGTTGAAGAAACCACCTAAAGATTCCCCATTACGTCCATGCTTCTTGTCGCCTTGGTGTTTTTAGCCTTCGAAAAGAATCGATGGTCAAGCCGCCAGAAAAGTCCTTTGAAAAAGAGAAAAATAAAAAGGGAAAAAGGAAATATTGGAATTATGTGTGTCCGGGGTGGTCGAGCAGTATTGCGGATCACAAGCTGATTATGCCTCCATCCGTGTCCATGGTACTTTTAGTGCGTAATTATGTACGCATGGTACAATTGCCGCCACTTGGTCGGGACTGGGACAGAGGCCAAATTGCTAGTCGAGCTCTTGACGAGCCAAGCTGTCCTTCTGCAGAATGGTTCGGACTCTCTTGACAATGTCCGGGGGATCGGCCGCCGAATTGAGGTTCTGCTTGAAAAGGCCGCCTTGTACCTCTGCCGCTAAGACAGCGGTGTGCTCCCCGATGCAGAGGGAGCGTTCCATGTTTCCATTCACTGTTATGACGCCGCGTGGTCCGGGCATCTTGAGCTTGAGATAAGCGTAGTGTGGCACCGCATTGAATCGAGCAAATGCGGTTCGCCCGAGCAGTGCATGGTAGCCGCTGCAAAAGGGGACGATATCAAAGATTAACTACTCACTTCGGAAGTTGTTCGGAGATCTGAAGACAACCTCTAGTGTGATTGAGCCCGTGCAGTGGGCCTCTACGCCCGGTATGACTCCCTTAAAGGTAGTCTTTGTGGGCTTGATCCGTGATGGGTTAATGCCCATTTTGCGCATTGTATCCTGATAGAGCAAGTTGAGGCTGTTGCCGCCGTCCATCAGGACTCGCGTCAGGTGGAACCCATCAATTATTGGGTCCAGGACCAGTGTGGCTGAACCACCATGACGAGTACTGGTCAGATGATCCCGGCGATCAAAAATGATCGGGCATGATGACCATGGATTAAATTTTGGGGCGACTGGCTCTATCGCGTAGACGTCCGTGAGCGCGCGCTTGCACTCCTTGAGGGAGTCCTAGACTAAGGGGTCCTCGGGCGTCCGGCCTGTTAGCCATGGGCCGGACTGATGGGCTGTGAAGACGCGAAGACCAAAGACTGCACCCTTGTCCGGATGGGAATCTCTTTGGCATGGAAGGCAAGCTTGGCGATCGAATAAGTAGATTCCTTTCTTTGTAACCGACCTTATGTAACCCTAGATCCCCCCCGGTGTCTATATAAACCGGAGGACTTAGTCCAGAGGGGGGACAATCATTATCATAGCCAGACTAGAGTTTTAGGGTTTAGTCATAATGATCTCGTGGTAGATCAACCCTTGTAATACCCATATTCATCAAGATCAATCAAGCAGGACGTAGGGTATTACCTCCAAAGAGAGGGCCCTGATACGTCTCCAACGTATCTATAATTTTTGATTGCTCCATGCTATATTATCTACTGTTTTGGACTATATTGGGCTTTATTTTCCACTTTTATATTATTTTTGGGACTAACCTACTAACCGGAGGCCCAGCCCAGAATTGTTATTTTTTGCCTATTTTAGTGTTTCAGATAAACGGAATACCAAACGGAGTCCAAACGGAATAAAATCTTCGGGAACGTGATTTTCTCACCGAACGTGATCCAGGAGACTTGGACCCTGCTCCAAGGAACAAAAGAGGCAGTCATGAGGGTGGGGGCGCGCCCCCCTAGGGCACGCCCCCTGCCTCGTGGGCCCCTCGTTGCTCCTCTGGCATACTTCTTCCTCCTATATATACCCACGTACCCCCAAACTATCAGAACAGGAGCCAAAAACCTAATTCCACCGCCGCAACTTTCTGTATCCACGAAATCCCATCTCGGGGCCTGTTCCGGAGCTCCACCGGAAGAGGGCCATCATCACGGAGGGCTTCTACATCATCATAGCCTCTCTGATGAAGTGTGAGTAGCTTACCTCAGACCTTCGGGTCCATAGTTAGTAGCTAGATGGCTTCTTCTCTCTCTTTGAATCTCAATACAAAGTTCTCCCCCTCTCTTGTGGAGATCTATTCGATGTAATCTTCTTTTTGCGGTGTGTTTATTGAGACCGATGAATTGTGGGTTTATGATCAAGTCTATCTATGAATAATATTTGAATCTTCTCTGAATTCTTTTATGTATGATTGGTTATCTTTGCAAGTCTATTCAAATTATCCGTTTGGTTTGGCCAACTAGATTGGTAGTTCTTGCCATGGGAGAAGTGCTTAACTTTGGGTTCGATCTTGCGGTGTCCTTACCCAGTGACAGAAGGGGCAGCAAGGCACGTATTGTATCGTTGTCATCGAGGATAACAAGATGGGGTTTATTTCATATTGCATGAATTTATCTCTCTACATCATGTCATCTTGCTTAAGGGTTACTCTGTTTTTAACTTAATACTCTAGATGCATGCTGGATAGCGGTCGATGAGTGGAGTAATAGTAGTAGATGCAGAATCGTTTCAATCTACTTGTCACGGAAGTGATGCCTATATACATAATCATGCCTAGATATTCTCATAACTATGCTCAATTCTGTCAATTGCTCAACAGTAATTTGTTCACCCACCGTAAAATACTTATGCTCTTGAGAGAAGCCACTAGTGAAACCTATGGCCCCCGGGTCTATTCTCATCATATCAATCTCCATTACTTCAATCTTGCTTTGCTTTTTTACTTTGCCTTTACTTTTTACTTTGCATCTTTATACCAAAAATACCAAAAATATTATATCTATCAGATCTCACTCTCGTAAGTGACCGTGAAGGGCTTGACAACCCCTAATCGCGTTGGTTGCGAGTAGCTATCGCTTTGTGCAGGTATGAGGGACTTGAGCGTGGGCTCCTACTGGATTGATACCTTGGTTCTCAAAAACTGAGGGAAATACTTACGCTACTCTGCTGCATCATCCCTTCCTCTTCGGGGAAAACCAACGCAAGCTCAAGACGTAGCAGGCCCGAACCTGGGTAAAGCATTGTGTCCCTCGTCTCCTATTACCATCGATCCTAGACGCACAGTTCGGGACCCCCTACCCGAGATCCGCTGGTTTTGACACCGACATTGGTGCTTTCATTGAGAGTTCCACTGTGACGTCGATGACAGGATCGATGACTCGCCTTGTTCTCAAGGACAATATCACCGCCAGCCCTTGAGGCATTATCTGAAGCCCTCGTGGCCGAAGAATTAACCGCACTACGCTCCACGGTGGACAGGGACGATGTGATCTTAGACAAATGCCTCAAATCCACCTCCTTCAAGCCAGCGGAAGAAATAGTCAAATTCCAGGTCCATCCAACGGACCCCAAAAAGACAGCATCTATTGGGGAACAACTAGACCCAACGGTCGACGCTGCGCTAAGGGATTTTCTTCGTGAAAACTGGGATATATTCGCCTGGCACCCTTCTGACATGCCAGGAATCTCGTGCAAGCTGGCCGAATACAACCTCAACATATTAAAGGGATACAAACCGGTCAAACAAACACTGTGGCGCTTTTCCGAACCCAAACGTCAAGCCATGGGAGAGGAGCTAGCCAAGCTAATTGAGTTCGGATTCATTAGAGAGATAAAACATCTGGACTGGCTGGCAAACCTCGTGATGGTACCAAAGAAGGATAAATCCTGGCGCCTGTGCGTCGATTTTAAAGACCTCAATAAGGCTTGCCCTAAGGATCCCTTCCCCCTCCCCCGCATTGATCAAATCATTGATGCTACCACAAGACACGACTCATTGTGTTTCCTCGACTAATATTCCGGATACCATCAAATCAAAATGAAGGAGCCCGACCAAGCTACAACAACATTCATCACCCCATATGGGCCATTCTGCTTCAACACCATGCCCTTCGGGCCCAAGAACGCAGGTGCCACCTACCAATGCATGATCCAAACATGCCTGGAGAAACAGATTGGAAAGACAGTTGAAGCCTATATGGACGACGTCGTAATCAAGACAAGGCACATCGAAACACTAATAGACGACCTACGCCTCAAATTTGACAACCTCCGTGCATATGACATTAAGATCAATCCAGAAAAGTGTGTTTTTGGCGTCCCCGCAGGAAAGCTGCTGGGCCTCATCATCTCCAATAGAGGAATTGAACCAAATCCAGCCAAAATCCGAGCTCTGTCACAGTTGGCTACGCCAACAGACCTTAAACAAGTCCAAAAACTCGCGGGTTGCGTGGCAGCTCTAAGCCGCTTTATCTCCATATTGGGAGAAAAGGCATTGCCACTCTATCGCCTTCTGCAGCGAACCGATCACTTCGAGTGGATGGACGTGGCAACAGCCGGACTGGAAGAAATAAAAACACTCCTAGCGAGCAACCCAATCCTGGCCGCGCCAAACATCGACGAACCCATGCTGCTACACATATCGGCAACACATCAAGTGGTGAGCGCCGTGCTCATCGTTGAACGAGAACAGGACGGACACAAATTCCCGCTTCAGAAGCTGGTATACTACGTATCCACTGTCCTTACACCATGCAAATCCCGGTATCCCCATTATCAAAAGATAGCATATGCGGTCTTCATGGCATCTCGAAAGCTACGACACTACTTCCAGGAGTGTTTGATCACGGTGGCTTCCAAAGTACCACTCAACGACATAATAAACAACCGCGATGCCATGGGCCGGATTGCCAAATGGGCCATTGAGCTCCTCCCATTTGATATTACATACAAACCACGTCGAGCTATTAAATCCCAAGTACTGGATGACTTCGTCGCCGAATGGACAGAGGTCGAACTCCCTAAAGAGTATGGCACATATTCCAATTGGGTTATGTATTTCGATGGCTCCAAAATGTTGGCAGGGCTAGGAGCGGGCGTCGTTGTAACGTCCCCCACTAGAGACGTTGTTCAGTACTTCCTCCAAATACTATACACAGACTCCAACAACGCAGACGAATACGAGGCCTTATTGCATGGTCTCCGAATGGCTGTCTCCATGGGCATACAGCGCCTGGAAGTGCGCGGGGACTCAAACCTTGCAATATCTCAAATAAATGGGGACTTCGATGCCAAAGATCGAAGATGGCAGCTTATCATAATGCTTTCCTAAAAATGTCGGCTTAGTTCGAGGGGCTCGAGTTCCATCACGTGGCCCGAGAAAGTAATCAAGCAACGGACGTTCTTGCTCGTATCGGCGCCAAGCGTGACCTCATCCCACCCAATATCTTTCTTGAAAGGCTTTTTAAGCCATCCGTAGTGTGGCAGGGGGAGAGCAGTAACACCAGTCCGGATCCGAACACAACCCCAGATTCCGAACCCACTGACATCATCGGAGGCTTAGCCACTGAAATAACACTGACGACCCATCTCATTATGGCAGTCATTGCCCCAAGGACCGAACCCTTCCTGGCCTACCTTAATAGGAAGGAACTTCCCAAGGATCAGAATGAGGCCCGCTGCATTGTCCGGCTTTTGAAGGCTTACAAGGTTCATGACGGAGAGCTCTATAAGAAAAGCGCTACCGGAGTCCTTCAAAGATGTATCTCCGGGGAGGAGGGGCGGCAGCTCCTGGCTGAGATTCACGCCGGTCTCGGCGGGCACCACGTCGCAGCTCGGGCCCTTGTTAGCAAGGCCTTTCGTACACGGTTTTATTGCCCGACGGCCTGAGCAGATGCACAGGACCTTGTCCAACGTTACGTCGGATGCCAACTCTTCGCCAACCAAAGCCATATGCACCCCACCGCCCTATGCTACCTCTTAAGCATGCATTGGTTTTCCCTTGAAGAGGAAAGGGTGATGCAACAAAGCAGCGTAAGTATTTCCCTCGGTTTTTTAGAACCAAGGTATCAATCCAGTAGGAGACCACGCGCGAGTCACCTCGTACCTACATAAACAAATAAGAACCCTGCAACCAACGCGATAAAGGGGTTGTCAATCCCTTCATGGCCACTTGCAAGAGTGAGATCTGATATAGATAATAATAATAAGATAAATATTTTTGGTATTTTTATTACAGAAGTTGAAAGTAAAGATTGCAAAATAAAATAGATTGGAAACTTGTATGATGGAGAATAGACCCCGGGGCCATAGGTTTCAGTAGTGGCTTCTCTCAAGATAGCATAAGTATTACGGTGGGTGAACAAATTACTGGCAAGCAATTGATAGAATTGAGCATAGTTATGAGAATATCTAGGTATGATCATGTATATAGGCATCATGTCTGTGACAAGTAGACTGACTCCTGCCTGCATCTACTACTATTACTCCACACATCGACCGATATCCAGCATGCATCTAGAGTATTAAGTTCATAAGAACGGAGTAATGCTTTAAGCAAGATGACATGATGTAGAGGGATAAACTCATGCAATATTGTCACACCCTAGCTAGTTCAAGCATTAGAATGTGCATCATGTCTATTTTCTCTTAAATTTGAAATGGGGCTGACAGAACCCCCAACACCCCCCTGGAAACAACTAGGGTTTACTAAAATTATTTTCAATGAACCTGAAATGCCCTTTTAAAAACTTCACCCTCTTTGTCTTGGGTTAGAACCTCTAGCAAAATTGGTGCACATTTTTCTAGGTCAATAGAAGGTCATTGAATTAAATCATAATTATTTAAATTTGGGCATTTAAATGCTATAAAATAATTTAAATGCTCAAATAATTCTGGAAAAAAATGTTTGCTGTTGGAAATAATCTAAACAGAGCCCACAATTATTTTCAGGATTTTTGGAAACGTTTTAGTATTTTTAATAAAGCCCAACAGTTGCAGTTAAATAGAAAATAGAAACAAATTTACAAAAAAAAAGAGAGAAGGAAGCCACCTGGGCCTTACCTGAGCTGGCCAGCCCACCTGGCTCGGCCCAGCCTACTGGCTTCGCCAGTCGTTGTCCTCCTCGCACCAGAAGGACGCCGAGCGCGTGGCCAGCGCCCGCGGCCACACGCCGGCCACCTCCTGCTTCCGCCGACGCCTGGAGACGCCTAGAGGTGCCATGCGACCCCCACGTCCCCCTCTCATCCTCGCTCACTCTCCCCCTCGTCTCCCTCTCTCTCTCCCCCGTGATGGCCGAGCACGAACCTTGCCGCTGATCGCCGTAGTTGCCACCACAGCCACTCCCTCGCCCCTCCGATGAGCCCAATAGCTCTGCCTCGTCGCCCTGGACCTCTTCGCCGACCCACGCGACCCCAAACGCCGCCGAACGCCGTCTACGCCCACGTCTTCAACCTCGGGCACCCGAGCCGTCTCCGGCCGATTCGTCGTCGCCAGGACCTCCCCGAGCTCGCTGACCCCCTCCCCGACTCCGCTGTGAGCTCCTCTTCCTTTCCCCCTAGCTCCCGTGCTCGTTTGGCCTCTGTAGCCGCTGTTTCCACCGCACCCGAGAGCTCCCCGCCGTCGGCCATGGCGCCGTCATGGCCAGAGCCACAGTGGCTCGAAGCCAAGCTCGCCGTTGTGCTCAGTGCAGCACCAGGAGCCCGTAGCCACCACTAGTTCTTCCTCCCGTGCACCGTAGCGTCGAAACCCACCCCGTCCGAACTCCGGCCGCCGCCACGAGCTCGATTCCGGCGAGCTCGCTCCACCCCAGATCCTCCCACTTGCCCCACTAGATGTGCACGAGCCCCAGCTACGCGTAGCACATCTCCGTCGTCGATTTGGTCACCGGAGGACCAAATCCGAAGCCCTCCGCCATCTCGGCCTCGCCGGCGGCTCAACGCCAGCGAGTTTGACCCAGTTTGACCCCTGGGTGGGCCCAGGTAGACCCCCCTTGAGTCTATGACAGGTGGGTCCGGTCTGCTAACTAAATTAGGATTAGTTTTAATTAATTTTAATTAAATCAGTCACTGACATGTGGGCCCAGGCCCCACTGACAGCTAATTAGTGTTAATCTAACCCTGTTAATTAGCTGAGAGGCTGATAGAAGGGGCCCACCAGTCAGGTTTGACCTGGGCTGGCGCCTTTGACCTGCTAAGGTCAGCATGACGCAATGCTGACGCAGTAATGCATTTTCTGGATTTATTTTTATTCAGGAATTTCCAGAAAAAAAGTCAAAACTTCTAAAATTCATAGAAAATCAACCATAGCTCCAAATGCAAAGATTTATATATGAAAAATGATCAGAAAAATTCAATCTATCCATCTGTAATGGTTTCATGCATGATAAAACAAGTATCCAACCGAAGGGCAGTATCCCACTACCACTCCATCAGGCAAGCAACCATTGATCATTCCGATACAAACCCATGTTCTCGCTTCTGCTCTTGTTTACTGCATTAAGACAACGCGATTCAAACTGCTGTGTGCTACGGTAGTTGAACCCTTATCCTCTGCATGACCTGTCATTGTCACAGTAACTAGATGAAACCCACTAGCATGTGTAGGAGTTGATTGAGCCATGTATGTGATTCCTACCTTGCTATGCCTGCTATGCTTAGAGTTGTGTCAGGTCTGGTTCATCTGGGTGATGGGCTAGAGTGAAATGCTTATGTCGGTAATGTGAGGGATGTGTTGAACATGTTTTGGTAAAGGTATCGATGAGAGGCCATGTAGGAGTACATGGTGGGTTGTTTCATTGAGGCCGTCCCTAAGAACTGAGATCTGTATGTGTGATTTAAGATGCAGTTACTACCGTACATTGGGCCCAAAACCAATGGACCCTCTCGTCTTCTTAATCACCTTAGTACTCTGTCCAGGAGTTGCAAATAGTTTCTGGTGTTTGTAGGTTATGTGTTGGTGGCCGAGCGTAGCGCTGACCCTAGGGATGGGCTATGTTGCGGTAGATACACCGTGGCCGGGTATGCCGGGCGCCCGTTAGGCGTCTCGGGACCCTGTTCACATCGTTCGGGGCCGTATGTGGAAACCTCGGCCGGACTCCCTGCGGATGGAACCTGGATAGGCGATAAACCTGGACTAGAGACTTAAGTGTTAGGTAGGCCGTGGCCGACACCCTCGCTGGGCTTTCGCTTGAAGGTTGCCGAGTACATGTTGTGTAAGCGGTGGTAAGTGGTTAAAGCGTGTATGAAGAAGTACACCCCTGCAGGGTATAAAACTATTCGAATAGCCGCGTCCGCGGTAAAGGACTACTTGGTTGCCTATACAGTTCATAGACAAGTTAATGGATACTACTAAAAGACTCAAGATAAGTGTGAGTACCGAGGATGGCCCTCTCGTAGGATGACGAGGGAGGATCCATGGTGGAGTATTGTGTTGGTGAGTAGTGGACTCGTGTGTGAAAACTATTTTACTGGTGAAGTTCCGTAGGATAGCTTAGCCAAGAGTCAAAGCTGGCTTGCTGCATTAACCCCACCACCTTCTTGAGAATAAGCATGTTTAGTAGGTTCTGATGTAAGACTTGCTGAGTACCTTTGTACTCATGTTTTGCTTAATTACTGTTTTCAGACGACAACACCGCCCCCTCCGATGGGTTCTACGTAGACCTTGACGTCGACGAGTGACTAGCCACCCAGGTGGTGATCCTGGCCATGGAGGGCCCTATGTAGATAAACAGGCTTCGAGAAGCCTTCTTTCTTTCTAGAGTCTGTACTTAGACTAGTTGCTTCCGCATGTGCTTGTATGAGTGTATGACTTGAGTGTCGGGTCATGTGACCCCTATCTGTATGAACATGTTATGTATGGCTCTCTGGAGCCTTTAAATAGAGTACTTGAGTTGTAGAGTTTTGTTGTGATGCCATGTTGTATGTACTCATATCGGGCATATTGTGTGTATGATTGAAATGCTTGGTATGAGTGGGATCCGACAATCTAGTTGTTTATCCTTGGCAGCCTTTCTTATGGGGAAATGTAGTCTAGTGTTCCTCGAGCCATAGTAGTCCGCTACAGCCCGGTTCACCGGAGTCCTGCTAGCCCAGCACTACTGCTCAGGACACTTGACTGGCCGGCATGTGTTTCACTTCGTTCCTATGTCTGTCCCTTCGGGGAAATGTCACGCGGTGATATTCGGAGTCCTTTCTAGCCTGCTACAGCCCGGGTTCCCCGGAGTCCTGTTAGCCCAGTGCTACAGCCCGGAATCACTTGCTGATGACCGACATGCTCGATGTGATTCATGTATGCCTGTCTCCATAGGTCTGTGCCGCTTTGGGTTCACGACTAGCCATGTCGGCCCGAGTTCTCTGTCATATGGATGCTAGCGACACTATCATATACGTGAGCCAAAAGGCGCAAACGGTCCCGGGCCATGGTAAGGCGACACCCGTGAGATACCGTGCATGAGGCCGCAAAGTGATATGAAGTGTTACCGGCTAGATTGATGTGACTTGGAATCGGGGTCTTGACAGCATTGGTATCAGAGCCGGACTGCCTATAGGTTCGTTGAGCTAAACTGGTCGATGTCGAGTCTAGAAATGCTTTAGTTATATGTAGGGGAATTGATTGTGGGAGGGAACGTAAGGCTCTTTTACTCCTTTACCCTATGCCTCTGATCTGAGTCATTCTCTTCTCATTCAACGTGGGTTAAGGATTAGGCTCTCTTCTTCTATCAGGTTCACGTGTTACTAATCCGTAATAGCTTATAGGATTGTTGTTACAAGTCCCAGTTCAGTTTCTACTATTCTTAGTATGTTGCTAATTGGATCAGAACCTTGATATGATGTTGTTGAGTGGTATTGCGAATTGTTGTGGATGTCTCAAATCTTTTTCTGAGCATTTACAGCTGTTATGCTGTCCAATTTTCCCTAGAAATTCTGATGTCTTTGCATTGTGGTTGTGCTTTCAGATGGCCAACCGTGTTCAAAACCAAGTGGTTCGCCTGACCCGGTGCCTCGACGTGCCCGGTCATACTTCTATGTTAGTCCGGGTAATGATCGAGACGGGCTACCGTTGGTATCCCGAATACACCGTCGAAGAGCAGTTCCGCGACTTTAATCAAAGCCAATATCTCTGCACCGTCAGGATATTTCCTTCTTATCCTGGATCTACCGAGCCCCTTCACTGTTCCTATGGACTCAGGGTTACTGTTGAGATGGCTGTGCAGGATACTGCCTATTCCATGATGACCATCTTGCGAGTCCGGACTGGCCTGCTTCGATACACCGACTTCCATTACATGCCAGCTTCACTTCCGGGAGCGCAAGGGTATCTTCAGGCTATCTATGCTGAATCCACTTAGGAGGACTCATTAACTCGTACCACTGCCGAGATGCTCGAAGATAAGGACCGAGAGAATCGGGCCTTGAGACTGGAGCTTTTCAATACCTGTGCTGATCATTGGGCCACATTGACTTGGTTTGCACCTGCGGTGCAAGCTGGATGTATGGATACAAGGGATCTGTATCGTGTGAGATCAGCTCTGCCAGACATGGTGGATTGGCGTGATGTGGGAGGCATCACCCCACCCCGTGGTCCCCGCAGGCCACCGTTTGTTGGTCCAAGACCTCATCCTAGCCCCTATGGTCCACAGGCTCCTCAGGACCGTCTGTTCCCAGATGGTCACGTTGAACTTCCAGGCTATGGAGGTGACTTCTATGAGAACTACTACGGAGCTGTCTGAGTCAGTAGTAGTACCACTAGTATTGTAGTAGTTGTATCTCCACTGTCCTGCGTAACTTGTGGAATATGACTTAGTGTGTAATCAATTCCGGAGGTGTAGACAAATAATGTATAGGAGCTTGGAATGCCTCCGATGAGATGTAACATCTTTCATCATAGTTGTACTGTAGCCTGGGCTTGTACTAAACTATGTATGATGTGTATGACCGTTGGTATATATATGGCAGTTTTTATATTACCATGACATACGGATGAACATCTCTGCATTCCGTGTTATCCATTACATTCTGCACTCCTTGCTAAGTTTGATCCATCCTTATCTAAACCATTGTCTTGTTTTCTCCTAGGATGGTCAACACCCGCAGCAACCCTGCTGCCTCGGAGCAGGGGGAAGCCAGTGCAGCTAGGGGTGAAAAACTGCCTCACCCGCCTTCTCTGGCCGAAGTGATGCTGGAGGCGGAAAGAAACAAGCGTGAGACTAACCGCCTACTGGAGCGGATTGAGTAGAACACTGCCCGCCACCCGCGAAATGACCTGGTGTCAATCAATGACTTTATCAAGCTGTACCCGCCAAAGTTTAACCATTGCGTCGAACCCTTCGATGCGGATGACTGGCTTCGCAGCATTACCCACAAGCTATGTTCTTCCAACATAGCCGAAGCCGACAAGGTTACCTATGCTGCCTATCACCTCGAAGGCCCTGCTAGCCTTTGGTGGGAAAACTTCGAAGCTATGCGCCCGGTCGGCCAAATCACTACTTGGGCTGAGTTCAGTGAGGCTTTCCATGAGGATCATATTCCGGAAGGTCTCATGGATCGCAAGAGGGAGGAGTTCTGCAACTTCACCCAAGGAAGACTAACTGTGGATGCATATAGTCGTGAATTTGGGAATCTGGCAAGCTATGCCCCTGAAGAGGTATCTACCGACGCTAAGAAGCAGGCAAGGTTCCGCAAGGGACTTAGCCCTGAGCTTCGCCGCGATCTTCGTCTGCATGAGTGCACCTCTTTTCAGAATTTGGTCAATAAAGCCATCAGTGCTGAGACAGGCCAGACTAATTATGACGCTTCATGCAAGCACTCCCGTGACTTTGGCTCTTCATTCGGCTCTGGAGCTCAGAAGCGTCGGATGTGGATTCCAAGCACGGCACTGCCACCCAGGTTCATTCTGAGGCCATCCTTTGAGGCGCCTCGTCCCAACCAGCAATTTGCACCGCCCAAGCCCTATGCTGGCCCCGCTGCTAATGCTGCTCCACGCTCCAATGTGGTGACATGCTTTAAGTGTGGAGAGCCGGGTCACTATAGCCGAGAGTGTCCCCTGAACAACAACCCCAATCAAACTGGGAAGTCCGTTGGCCGTAGTAAGCCCGCGGGAAAAACATTCTACGCCAAGCCGGCCACCACTGCACGTGGCCATGTCAACTATGTTTCAGCCGAGGAGGCTCATGAGGATCCCAACGTCGTCCTTGGTACGCTCTTTGTTAACTGCCATCCGGCATCTGTTCTTTTCGATACTGGAGCATCTCATTCATTCATATCCGAGAACTATGCTCGATTGCACAACACAACATTCTGTGACATGCCCTCTACCATGGAAATTCAAACCCCTGGCTCTAGATGGCAAACTTCTAGAGTAAGCCATGGGAACGAAATCCTTGTCGATAGACTTGTCTTCCTTGCATCCTTAATAGCTCTCAAGTCCTCGGACATAAACATCATCTTGGGTATGGACTGGATGTCAGCTCATTATGCTAAGATCGATTGTGCCACTAGAACCGTTCAACTTACTCACCCATCGGTCAAGACAGTCAATGTCTTAACTCGAGTGGCCAAGCGCCAGCTTTACTCCTTAAATGCCAACCCCCTTCCAGACCTTGAGGATGTTCTAGTAGTCCGAGATTTTCCGAATGTCTTTCCAGAAGAACTGCCAGGTGTTCCACCTGACAGGGATGTCGAGTTTGTGATAGACCTTGTTCCAGGAACCGTTCCAATTTCTAGAAGACCCTACAAGATGGCACCCTTAGAACTAGCCGAGCTTAAGAACCAACTCGATGAGTCCTTGAAAAAGGGTTTCATCCGTCCTAGTTCCTCTCCTTGGGCTTGCCCCGTCCTCTTCGTCAAGAAGAAGGATGGAACGGATCAAATGGTTGTAGACTACCGCCCTGTCAACCTGGTCACCATCAAGAACAAATACCCGCTTCCCAGGATTAACGATCTGTATGATCAGCTCGCTGGATCCTCAGTCTTTTCCAAGATGGATTTGAGGTTGGTCTACCATCAAATCAAAATCAGAAACGGGGACATTCCCAAAACAGCCTTTGTTACTCGTTATGGCCAATACGAATACACCGTGATGTCCTTCGGTTTAACCAATGCCCCAGCCACCTTCTCCCGGTTAATGAACTTAGTTTTCATGGAGTACTTGGACAAATTTGTCGTAGTATACCTCGATGACATACTCATGTACTCCAAGAATGAAGAGGAACATGCCGAACATTTAAGGCTGGTATTGATGAAACTTCAAGAGCATCGCCTTTATGCCAAATTCTCCAAGTGTGAATTTTGGTTGCCAGAAGTGACCTATCTAGGCCATGTAATCTCTGGCAAGGGTATTGCTGTCAATCCTGAGCGAGTTCAAGCCGTCCTTGATTGGACTCCACCTGAGACGGTTAAGCAAGTTCGGAGCTTCCTTGGCTTAGCGAGCTATTGCCGCCGCTTCGTCGAGAATTTCTTCAAGGTTGCTAAACCTCTAACTGAACTCCTCAAGAAAGATAAAAAGTTTGAGTGGACTCCATAGTGCGAGTTCAGTTTTCAGGAACTGAAAAGACGCCTGACATCTGCTCCCGTACTGGTACCACCAGATTTCTCCAAGGACTTTATTATCTATTGCGACGCCTCGCGACAAGGACTAGGTTGCATACTCATGCAAGATCGTCAGGTAATTGCCTATGCTTCACGGAAATTACACCCACATGAGGAAAATTATCCCACACATGATCTAGAGCTTGCAGTTGTAGTCCATGCACTTAAAACTTGGCGACATTACCTTCTCGGTAATCGTTGCGAGATCTTCACCGATCACCAAAGTTTGAAATATATCTTCACCCAACCGGATTTGAATCTCAGGCAAAGACGTTGGGTTGAGTTGATCTCGGATTACGACTTAGGAATAACTTACACCCCGGGCAAAGCCAATGTCATGGCTGATGCGCTAAGTCGTAAGTCCTATTGTAACAACCTGATGTTACAACAAAGTCAACCATTTCTCCATGAGGAAATTCGTAAGCTAAATCTTCACATTGTTCCTCAAGGATTCCTATCCACCCTGGTGGCGAAACCTACCCTTACGGATTAGATCATCAAGGCACAGAAGGTAGATCCAGGAATCTCCCGTATTAAGAGAAACATTAATAAAGGAGTCGCGAATTGTTTCTCCATTGATGATCAAGGTGTCGTATACTTTGGGAATCGCCTAGTGGTTCCAAAGGCACGAAACCTGAGGCGGCTGATCCTTAAGGAAGCTCATGAATCCCCTCTCACCATTCATCCCGGTAGTACTAAAATGTATCAATACCTATGCCAGAGGTTTTGGTGGACTAGGATGAAGAGAGAAATCGCTCAATACATTGCTAATTGCGACGTATGTCGTCGTGTTAAAGCAGAGCATCAACGGCCTGCTGGCACCCCTCAACCTTTGGCTATTCCCGAATGGAAATGAGATAAAATCAGTATGGATTTCATCACTGGGTTTCCCAGGACCAAGAGAGGGAATAATGCCATTTTCATCGTGATCGACCATCTTTCCAAAGTAGCCCACTTTCTACCTGTTCGTGAGAGTATCACCGCTAGCCAGCTAGCCGATTTATACATCTCCCGAATAGTGTCTCTTCATGGTGTTCCATTGGAAATTAACTCAGACTGTGGGAGTCTCTTCACCTCTTGATTTTGGGAAAGTTTCCAAAATGCTATGGGAACTCGTCTCTCTTTTAGTACCGCCTTCCATCCTCAATCAAGTGGTCAAGTAGAGCGAGTCAATCAAATTCTGGAAGATATGCTCCGAGCTACTGTCATCTCGTTCGGAATGAGTTGGGAGAAATGCCTTCCATTCGCGGAGTTTTCTTATAACAATAGTTATCAAGCCAGCTCAGGCAAGGCTCCTTTCGAAGTTCTCTATGGACGGAAATGTCGAACGCCTCTTAACTGGTCAAAAACTGGGGAAAGACAACTCTTTGGCCCGGATATGATTCAGGAAGCAGAAGAGCAAGTTCGCGTTATTCGTGAGAAATTGAAAACAGCCCAATCTCGTCAAAAGAGTCAATATGATCGTAAACATAAGCCTATGACTTATGAAGTCGACGAGAAGGCTTACCTTCGGGTTACTCCGTTAAAGGGAACCCATCGTTTCGGTATCAAAGGCAAATTGGCTCCTCGTTACATTGGACCCTTTCGCATTCTTGCCAAACGAGGAGAAGTTGCTTACCAATTGGAACTACCTCCACATATTTCCAGAGTTCACGATGTCTTCCACGTTTCACAACTCAGGCGTTGCTTCGCAGATCCTATCCGTGGAGTGGACCACGAAACGCTTGATCTACAAGATAACCTCTCCTACCGGGAATATCCCATTCGTATCCTTGATCAAGCCGAGCGTACCACTCGACGTCAGAATATCAAGTTTCTCAAGGTTCAATGGTCACACCATTCTAGGAAAGAAGCCACTTGGGAAAGGGAGGATCGTCTTCGACTTGAGTACCCCACCTTCTTCCCGGAGGATCCTAAATCTCGGGACGAGATTCTTTTGAGTGGGGGTGAGTTGTCACACCCTAGCTAGTTCAAGCATTAGAATGTGCATCATGTCTATTTTCTCTTAAATTTGAAATGGGGATGACAGAACCCCCAACACCCCCCTGGAAACAACTAGGGTTTACTAAAATTATTTTCAATGAACCTGAAATGCCCTTCTAAAAAGTTCACCCTCTTTGTCTTGGGTTAGAACCTCTAGCAAAATTGGTGCACATTTTTCTAGGTCAACAGAAGGTCATTGAATTAAATCATAATTATTTGAATTTGGGCATTTAAATGCTATAAAATAATTTAAATGCTCAAATAATTCTGGAAATAAATGTTTTCTGTTGGAAATAATCTAAACAGAGCCCAGAATTATTTTCAGGATTTTTGGAAATGTTTTAGTATTTTTAATAAAGCCCAACAGTTGCAGTTAAATAGAAAACAGAAACAAATTTACAAAAAAAAGAGAGAAGGAAGCCACATGGGCCTTACCTGAGCTGGCCAGCCCACCTGGCTCGGCCCAGCCTACTGGCTTCGCCAGTCGTCGTCCTCCTCGCACCAGAAGGACGCGGAGCGCGTGGCCGGCGCCCGCGGCCACACGCCGGCCACCTCCTGCTTCGGCCGACGCCTGGAGACGCCTAGAGGTGCCACGCGACCCCCACGTCCCCCTCTCATCCTCGCTCACTCTCCCCCTCATCTCCTTCTCACTCCCCCGTGATGGCCGAGCGCGAACCTCGCCGCCGATCGCCGTAGTTGCCACCACAGCCACTCCCTGGCCCCTCCGACGAGCCCAATAGCTCCGCCTCATCGCCCTGGACCTCTTCGCCGACCCACGCGACCCCAAACGCCGCCGAACGCCGTCTATGCCCTCGTCTTCAACCTCGGGCACCCAAGCCGTCTCCGGCCGATTCACCGTCGCCAGGACCTCCCCGAGCTCGCTGACCCCCTCCCCGACTCCGCTGTGAGCTCCTCTTCCTTTCCCCCTAGCTCCCGTGCTTGTTTGGCCTCTGTAGCCGCCGCTTCCACCGCACCCGAGAGCTCCCCACCGTCGGCCATGGCGCCGTCGTGGCCAGAGCCACAGTGGCTCGAAGCCAAGCTCGCCTTTGTGCTCAGTGCAGCACCAGGAGCCCGTAGCCACCACCAGTTCTTCCTCCCGTGCACCGTAGAGTCGAAAACCACCCCGTCCGAACTCCGGCCGCCGCCACGAGCTCGATTCCGGCGAGCTCGCTCCACCCCAGCTCCTCCCACTTGCCCCACTAGATGCGCACGAGCCCCAGCTACGCGTAGCTCATCTCCGCCGTCGATTTGGTCACCGGAGGACCAAATCCGAAGCCCTCCGCCGTCTCGGCCTCGCCGGCGGCTCAACGCCAGCGAGTTTGACCCAGTTTGACCCCTGGGTGGGCCCAGGTAGACCCCCCTGAGTCTATGACAGGTGGGGCCGCCTGCTAACTAAATTAGGATTAGTTTTAATTAATTTTGATTAAATCAGTCACTGACATGTGGGCCCAGGCCCCACTGACAGCTAATTAGTGTTAATCTAACCCTGTTAATTAGCTGAGAGGCTGACAGAAGGGGCCCACCAGTCAGGTTTGACCTGGGCTGGCGCCTTTGACCTGCTGAGGTCAGCATGACGCAATGCTGACGCAGTAATGCATTTTCTGGATTTATTCTTATTCAGGAATTTCCAGAAAATAGTCAAAACTTCTAAAATTCATAGAAAATCAACCATAGCTCCAAATGCAAAGATTTATATATGAAAAATGATCAGAAAAATTCAATCTATCCATCTGTAATGGTTTCATGCATGACAAAATAAGTTTACCTTGCTATTTAAGAAAAATAAGGAAATGCACTATTAAGGCCATGTTTAATGAGCTAATATTTGAATCTTTGATTCAAATGAGTTCATTCCTTTCTATTATAACTTGCATTAGGCCAAGACACATTCATATTGCCGTCATAGCATGCATCATATTGTTGCATATCGTCATGTCTTGGTTGTGTTCCAATGTGTTCTTCGTGGTAGGTTCTGCCTCCGAGGATATTCACGAGTATCCAACTGAAGGGCAGTATCCCACTACCACTCCATCAGGCAAGCAACCATTGATCATTTCAATACAAACCCATGTTCTCGCTTCTGCTCTTGTTTACTGCATTAAGACAACGTGATTCAAACTGTTGTGTGCTACGGTAGTTGAACCCTTATCCTCTGCATGACCTGTCATTGCCACAGTAACTAGATGAAACCCACTAGCATGTGTAGGAGTTGATTGAGCCATGTATGTGATTCCTACCTTGCTATGCCTGCTATGCTTAGAGTTGTGTCAGCTCTGGTTCATCTGGGTGATGGGCTAGAGTGAAATGCTTATGTCAGTAATGTGAGGGATGTGTTGAACATGTTTTGGTAAAGGTATCGATGAGAGGCCATGTAGGAGTACATGGTGGGTTGTTTCATTGAGGCCGTCCCTAAGAACTGAGATTTGTATGTGTGATTTAAGATGCAGTTACTACCGTACATTGGGCCCGAAACCAATGGACCCTCTCGGCTTCTTAATCACCTTAGTACTCTGTCCAGGAGTTGCAAATAGTTTCTGGTGTTTGTAGGCTATGTGTTGGCGGCCGTGTGTAGCGCTGACCCTAGGGGTGGGCTATGTTGCGGTAGATACACCGTTGCCGGGTATGTCGGGCGCCCGTTAGGCGTCTCGGGACCCTGCTCACATCGTTCGGGGCCGTATGTGGAAACCTCGGCCGGACTCCCTGTGGATGGAACCTGGATAGGCGATAAACCTGGACTAGAGACTTAAGTGTTAGGTAGGCCGTGGCCGACACCCTCGCTGGGATTCCGCTTGAAGGTTGCCGAGTACATGTCGTGTAAGCGGCGGTAAGTGGTGAAAGCGTGTATGAAGAAGTACACCCCTGCAGGGTATAAAACTATCCGAATAGCCGCGTCCGCGGTAAAGGACTACTTGGTTGCCTATACAGTTCATAGACAAGTTAATGGATACTACTAAAAGACTCAAGATAAGTGTGAGTACCGAGGATGGCCCTCTCGTAGGATGACGAGGGAGGATCCACGGTGGAGTATTGTGTTGCTGAGTAGTGGACTCGTGTGCGAAAACTATTTTACTGGTGAAGTTCCGTAGGATAGCTTAGCCAAGAGTCAAAGCTGGCTTGCTGCATTAACCCCACCACCTTCTTGAGAATAAGCATGTTTAGTAGGTTCTGATGTAAGACTTGCTGAGTACCTTTGTACTCATGTTTTGCTTAATTACTGTTTTCAGACGACAACACCGCCCCCTCCGATGGGTTCTACGTAGACCTTGACGTCGACGAGTGACTAGCCACCCAGGTGGTGATCCTGGCCATGGAGGGCCCTATGTAGATAAACAGGCTTCGAGAAGCCTTCTTTCTTTCTAGAGTCTGTACTTAGACTAGTTGCTTCCGCATGTGCTTGTATGAGTGTATGACTTGAGTGTCGGGTCATGTGACCCCTATCTGTATGAACATGTTATGTATGGCTCTCTGGAGCCTTTAAATAGAGTACTTGAGTTGTAGAGTTTTGTTGTGATGCCATGTTGTATGTACTCATATCGGGCATATTGTGTGTATGATTGAAATGCTTGGTATGAGTGGGATCCGACAATCTAGTTGTTTATCCTTGGCAGCCTTTCTTATGGGGAAATGTAGTCTAGTGTTCCTCGAGCCATAGTAGTCCGCTACAGCCCGGTTCACCGGAGTCCTGCTAGCCCAGCACTACTGCTCAGGACACTTGACTGGCCGGCATGTGTTTCACTTCGTTCCTATGTCTGTCCCTTCGGGGAAATGTCACGCGGTGATATTCGGAGTCCTTTCTAGCCTGCTACAGCCCGGGTTCCCCGGAGTCCTGTTAGCCCAGTGCTACAGCCCGGAATCACTTGCTGATGACCGACATGCTCGATGTGATTCATGTATGCCTGTCTCCATAGGTCTGTGCCGCTTTGGGTTCACGACTAGCCATGTCGGCCCGAGTTCTCTGTCATATGGATGCTAGCGACACTATCATATACGTGAGCCAAAAGGCGCAAACGGTCCCGGGCCATGGTAAGGCGACACCCGTGAGATACCGTGCGTGAGGCCGCAAAGTGATATGAAGTGTTACCGGCTAGATTGATGTGACTTGGAATCGGGGTCCTGACAAATATGATATAAACCCCATCTTTTTATCCTCGATGGCAACAATACAATACGTGACGTTTCCCCTACTATCACTGGGATCGAGCACCGCAAGATTGAACCCAAAGCTAAGCACTTCTCCCATTGCAAGAAAGATCAATCTAGTAGGCCAAACCAAACTGATAATTCGAAGAGACTTGCAAATATAACCAATCATACATAAAAGAATTCAAAGAAGATTCAAATATTGTTCATAGATAATCTTGATCATAAACCCACATTTCACCGGATCTCGACAAACACACCGCAAAAGAAGATTATATCGAATAGATCTCCAAGAAGATCGAGGAGAACTTTGTATTGAGATCCAAAGAGAGAGAAGAAATCATCTAGCTAATAACTATGGACCCGAAGGTCTGAGGTAAACTACTCACACATCATCGGAGAGGCTATGGTGTTGATGTAGAAGCCCTCCATGATCAATGCCCCCTCCGGCGGAGCGCCGGAAAAGGCCCCAAGATGGGATCTCACGGGTACAGAAGGTTGTGGCGGTGGAATTAGGTTTTCGTGGTGCCCTCTGATGTTTTCAGGGTACGTAGGTATATATAGGAGGAAGAAGTAGGTCGGTGGAGCCATGAGGGGCCCACGAGGGTGGAGGGCGCCCCCCTGCCTCGTGGCTTCCTCGTTGGTTGCTTGACGTCCACTTCAAGTCCTCTGGATCACGTTTGTTCCAAAAATTACGCTCCCGAAGGTTTCATTCCGTTTGATATTTATTTTCTGTGAAACACTGAAATAGGCAAAAAACAGCAATTTGGGTTGGGCCTCCGGTTAATAGGTTAGTCCCAAAAATAATATAGAAGTGTATAAAGAAGCCCATTAAACATCCAAAACAGAATATATAATAGCATGGAACAATAAAAAATTATAGATACGTTGGAGACGTATCACCCTACAAACAATCCCCAACACTTGGCCTTTTGCGGTCTGGGGACTAGATATGGTTGGATCCTTTAAAGGAGGAAGCCATAAGAAAAAATATCTGCTGGTTATGGTGGATAAATTCACTAAGTGGATAGAGGCCAAACCAGTTAAAATGGTCGAGTCCGGGCCAGTGATAAAATTAATATCCGGTATTGTACACCATTCTGGCATTCCACATAGCATCATCATCGATAACGGCTCCAATTTCATAGCCAGTGAGGTGAAAACCTGGTGTGCTAATCTAGGCATTAAACTAGATTACGCCTCTGTCTATCATCCGCAAACAAACGGTCAAGTCAAATGAGTCAATGGTCTTGTTATGAGCGGCATCAAGCCCAGACTAGTGCGCTCTTTGAAGGAATCAGACACACACTGGGTTGAGGAGCTTGACTCCGTACTCTGGGGGCTACGGACCACGCCCAATCGCACTACCGGATACACACCTTTTTTCATGGTGTACGGCGCATAGGTTGTGCTACCCTGCGACATTATACATGACTCACCTCGGGTGCGCATGTACAAAGAGAGAGAGGCCGAGCTCAATTGGCAGGACAGCCTAGACATCCTGGAGGAGGAGCGTGACGTTGCAAAAGCCCGTTCCGCATTTTATAAACAACAGGCCCGCAGATATCAAAGCATAGAGGTACAGGCCAAGACTTATAACATTGTCGAACTTGTTCTACGCTTGTCGGAGAAGAAAAAGGACAAACTCAAGCCCAAATGGGAGGGTCCCTTCATCATCGACGAGGTTCTCATCGGAGGAGCGTACCGCCTACGTGATGCGTCAGATAATCGCCTCGAGCCGAACCCCTGGAACGCGGCCAGACTCCGAAGATTCTACGCCTAAGCGCCGAACTCTTTGTTCGTCTCCTTCCCCTGCTGTTTCCATAATACATTTTTTCGTCTTTCTCTCTCTTTACGTTTTTCTCTTTAGCCTTAAAGCTTTCGTGCGGTTAGACCGCACACCCCTGACGCACACATATGCTTTCGAATATGTACGTCCATCATACCTGGGGGCTTCTTGTACAGAAGCTTGTTATTATTATCCGAGCATCAAGCCCATCACATATGCGTTTTTCCCATATGTACCTTTTCTTCGTCATTATATGCATCAATATGACTTAAGTTTTGGCCAAGCTAGGTTGCCTGGCTCCTGTGCTTATGCCCTACGTTCTCGTTAGTTCGGCTAGGGCATAAAGGGAGCACCTCTGCGATTGTTACTGCTGGGTCATCCGGATGTGTGCCTCAGACTGGGTGAAGCCCAAAGCTAGCGTTCTTAAGGGAATATTTGGTCGGTGGATTAAAGATGTTTTTGCATTTGCTCCATTGCGAACCCCCAGAAGATATATATACATATATATATACTACGATTTTTTAAATCACAATTCGGACATGCACTGTAACGCATGCACACCCAGGGAAAGGAACCCTTAACGGAACTATTCTCTCTGGAAGATGTTTCTTACAACTTTAACGTAATATAACATAACTAGCTGAATACAACTTGTCCGTTCAAGAAACTATGACCCCTACGCCTGGTTTCCATGCATTCCCCGGTCTATTCGGCTGCATGGGTATTCGGAAACACTCTGCACCTTCGGGTCCCGAGGTTGAAGCGAAAAGGTCTGCCATGACAATCATTTTACCATTCAGCTAGAATTTACATATGTCAAGGAAAGTACATAGTCACTTAGACTCATAAATTTCCTCCTCTATACCATCCAACAGGCTATCTAACTTACAATCCTGTTGGAAATATTTCGCAGCTACTGTTACTTGGTCATATACCAAATTAACAGGCACTTCTTTCCCATCTGACCCTAAAGGTCCGACCCGAGCCATGTGATTCGGATCAAGCTTGGTATACCGTGTCTTCACCATGGCCCAGGCCTCTCACGCACCCTCCTAGTAGGCCGATATCTTCCATAATCACATACGTCACCGCGCTCCCTTGAATAGCTCTACAAGCTCCTCCATACTTCCTGGAGGGGAGGTGGACGGCCATAAGGCCTTAGCAACACTCCGCATTGCCTATCGAGCTTGTTCATGCATTTGCGATAGCCCCTGCAGCAGATCATTCGACGATCCGGACACCTCCTCTTCGGGATGGCATGTCAGCATACCTGCAAACATAAATTTGTCAGTACCTTCCATCTTCGAAGTATTATAAGGTAAGTCCGGCCGCATACTGAATATGCCGCCTCGGAGCCTTTTATTCTCCTTCATGGAGTCAGCCAGTTGGGCCCGCACATCTTTCAATTCCTCGCCCAGCTGGATGTTGGAATCCTGGAGTTTGTTTTTCTCCTCTCTGACTCGGGTCAGAACGCGCTCGCCTGCGGCGTGCAGTCTTTTCGCCTCTTTCTCGTTTGTTTGAGCGGTCTTCAGTTTCTCTTCTAGTTGGTCCGACGACCCTGTTATGAGACAAGCAGCATTATCTGCACAGCTGGCATATAATCATTGTTTCTTGATGGAGGGAAATATTACCAGAGGACGCCTTCTTGAGCTTTTCCAGTTCGGCGGTAGCAGCAGTTAGCTATGTCCGGCACTTTTCCAGCTCTTTGGCTAGCAGGTCGTTCTTCTCCGTAAGAACCTGGTTATACAATGATCCTTAAATCATTTGTACCAACTGATTCAAGTCTCGAGGATTACTGGCATATGGTTATCATATTCAAACAAAGTAAACTTACCCGCGCATCTTTTAAATGCTGCTTTGTGGCTCTGTTAAGCCCATCTCGAGCAGCTCAAATATATGCATCAGCCGAGCTGAAGGCGTTAAATGCCTCTTTTGAAAAACTGAGGTCTTGTAAAACGGCCTTGCGGCGCCGATGCTTCATGACGCTCTCCACTTCCGAGTTGGTGACGTATACATCATTCGAATCCTCGGCTGGAGGACAGTCCGGCGTCACCCCCGCATTAGCCCCCGTCTTTACGACAGGAACTGGATCCTGGCTGCAAGAGGTATGACCGGCCGGTCCCCCGGATATAGTCCGACACACCTTTTTCCTGATACAAGGTAAACGGAAAGGTCACAGTTGGATGTGACTGCCAAGGTGCATATTTGCAAATCCATACCTCTTTGATGAAGGCTCGACCGTATCTTCGTTTGCCTTCCTCTTCGAAGGCTTGCCCGGTGTGGAGGCCGCTCTCATTGGAGATGCCCCCGGGGCAGCATGGCGCGCCGAACGCCTCCCCTTTTGAGCATAGGACAGTGCGGTGGGTGAGGAGGAATGGGAAAACTCTCTTGGACAAGGTATCGCCGGATTACTTACATGTGAAGCAGGAAGGAGACCAGGGTTATCGGCGATGATGGGTACATCTGTACCGTCATAGCTCATCTGATAGAATATTCCATCCTCGAGCTCCACAAATATGTCCAGATCTTCCTCATATCCGGGGTCAAGATCCCGGTTGCGATTCTCCGGTTGAGGGGTAGGGTCGTGGATCCCCTCGACAACCTTTCACCATTCCTGTTATAAGCGGATAAGATACTGCCTGTCAAGAATGATTTAGGGACATGAGTAAAATAGTGGAGTTAGATCTTACCCAGCTAGGAGGATTATACATGGAAAATCTGTCTCGATATTGGAGACGGGTGAACTCCTCTTTCTCCCCTTTATACAGTTCGACCAATATTTTGACCAGAGCGGCGGGGGTCTTTGGGCCCTTCCGACCGTATCGTGAAGCGTCGTCTTCCCCGTTATAATGCCACATGGGCAGCCCTCTGTATTGGAGTGGCTGGACCACCCGCATTATGGAGATCGCCATTACCTTGACTATTGACAATCCGGACTGGGCAAGCATCCTAATCTTGCCCAGCAGCAGGCTGATCTCTGCACTATCCTCTTCCTTGAGGCTCTGAGGACGCTAGCTATGGCGTTTCTTCAACGGAGCACTTGAAAACTTGGGGAGGCCCATACGGACGGGGTCGGGAAGAGCGACGTCGTCGATGTAAAACCATTCAGAAGGCCACTCTTCGGAAGCTTTCTTCGGCGTGCCGGACAGGTATCCGGTCCCGGTGATGCGCCACACTTCGGCTCCTCCCACTTCAAAAATTGACCCGCCTTGATTACGAGGGACAAGGCAGAACAATCTTCTCCATAAATTGAAATGGGCCTCGTAGCCCAGGAATAGCTCGCATAGAGCGACATAACCCGCAATATGAAGGATAGAGGCGGGAGTGAGACTATGCAGTTGGAGGCCATAATACTCCAGCAGACATCGGAGGAAGGGATGGATAGGAAATCCGACACCTCTTAACAAGAAGGGGACGAAGCATACTCGTTCTCCCCTGGACGGATTGGGGAAGTTCTCCGCTTGAGCCCCGCCCTTGAAGGACGTCATCCCTGCTCGTACGGGGACCAAATCTATGGGGGTAAGAAAGTCGTGTGTTTGCAGCTTCACCAGTTGACTATGAGAAACTAAACATCTCTCCCAATCCCCTTTTTCGGAGTTGTGGGGACGAGAGGAAGATCTGGGAGCGCTATCCATGTTGGGGTGGTTCTGCTCCGCAAGCTCTGAGGGTTTCTTCCGTGAGATTTGGAGGGGATCTGAGATCTATTCTCTTTAAATAGGCCCCTTTCTGGTACGGTCAAGGTCGTATGTGCAAAAATACCCTGACCTCTCGCATTCGCTCGACACGTGGAAGCTGAAGTTGTCGATGCGTAGAAGCTGAGGGGTACAACATTAAATGGAAGGCCGAACACACTACTTGGAAGTCACCAGTGGAGGAACCCGCCTTGCAATGCCGAAGACAATCTATGCGCCAAACACCTTGTCATTGAAGACTGGTTTGGGGGCTACTGAGGGAGTCTTGGACTAAGGGGTCCTCAGGCATCCGGCCTATTAGCCATGGGACGGACTCATGGGCTGTGAAGACACGAAGACTGAAGACTGCACCCGTGTTCGGATGGGACTCTCCTTGGCGTGGAAGGCAAGCTTGGCGATCGAATAAGTAGATTCCTTTCTTTATAACCGACCTTATGTAACCCTAGATCCCCCCGGTGTCTATATAAACAGGAGGACTTAGTGCGGAGGGGGGACAATCGTTATCATAGCCAGACTAGACTTTTAGGGTTTAGTCATAACAATCTCGTGGTATATCAACTCTTGTAATACTCATATTCATCAAGATCAATCAAGTAGGACATAGGGTATTACCTCCATAGAGAGGGCCCGAACCTGGGTAAAACATTGTGTCCCCGTCTCATGTTACCATCGATCCTAGAAGCACAGTTCAGGACCCCCTATCTCAGATCCGCCAGTTTTGACACCGACACTCCCTCTTGGGGATGTGGGTAGCGTATATCATGTTCACCATTTTGACCTGAGGGGGAAACTTCTTCTCTCCCCTCGTGTTCGGTGGCCGGGGCTCCTCGTCGTCGTCTTCGCCTTGCGATCCCTTATCCTTGTTTTCGGCATTTAACTCGCCGGCCTGTTTAAAAACCCAACAATCTCTGTTGGTATGATTGGTTGGTTTGTCTGGGGTGCCGTGAATCTGGCACGGACGATCAAGTATGCGGTCCAAGCTAGATGGGCCCGAATTGTTCTTTTTGAACGGCTTCTTCCACTGACCGGACTTAGAGCCACTGAATCCGGCATTGACCGCCGTATACTCGGTGTTGTCATTGTTGTTTCGACGCTTGTATCTGTTGCAATGGGACTTGTCGTTGCTATTTTTAGCTTCAGAGGTGCTGACGTCGCTTGCATTGTTTTTGCTACGGGCCAGCCAACTATCCTCGCCCGCACAAAAGCGGGTCATGAGTGTTGTGAGGGCCGCCATGGACTTTGGCTTCTCTTGGCCGAGGTGGCGGGCGAGCCATTCGTCGCGGATGCTGTGTTTAAAGGCCGCTAGGGCTTCGACATCCAGACAGTCGACGATCTGGTTCTTTTTAGTTAAGAACCTAGTCAAGAATTTCCTGGCGGACTCTCCTGGCTGTTGGACTATATGGCTTAAGTCGTTAGCGTCCAGAGGTCGAACATATGTACCTTGGAAGTTATCGAGGAAGGCTTCTTCCAAGTCCTGCCAGCTGCCGATGGAATTTTCGGGCAGGTTGTTCAACCAGTGTCGGGCTGGTCCTTTGAGTTTTAGGGGAGGGTATTTGATGGCATGAAGGTCATCGTCGTGTGCCATATGAATATGGAGGATGAAGTCTTTGATCCATATCGCGGGGTCTGTGGTTCCATCGTATGATTATATATTCACGGGTTTGAACCCTTCAGGGAATTCATGTTCCATGACTTCGTTGGTGAAGCAATGAGGGTGCGCGGCGTCTCTATATCGGGCCGTATCACGACGTAGCTCTGATGGAGTCCATCTGCAGCTTTAAGCCTGCGCATGACTGGGTTTGTCACGTCCGAATAGATGGTCGTCGTCCCGTGTCGGGGCACATCCTCGCGATCTATAGATCGATCTAGTATGTCCTACTTTATTGTTCAGGTCCTGCCGAAGGTCATGTATGACCGCGAGCTGGCATACCTCTGCCTTTGCGATGAGGCGGGGCGGGCTGGTGTTCGGCTTGAGTTGCCGTTTTATCTCGACCACGTGGTGGTCGGTCAGCCGCATTGCGCGATGGTGGTATGTGTTCCGGCACCTCTTTGTCGAACTGAGGTAGCAATTTGCGCTTCGGGTAGCTTTTGGTTGGGCACTTGAGGCCGTATTCTTCGGCTGGTAGGATATCGGTCCATTTGTCATTGAGCAGATCTTGGTCAGCTTGAAGCTGCCGCTGCTTCTTTTCAGGCTCCTTGCAGTGGCTATTAGCTGGCGCATGAAGCGCTCCTGCTTAAGAGGTTCCTCAGGCACGATGAAATCCTCAGTGCCGAGGCTCGCCTCATCCTCGGATAGCGGAAGATAACTACCGTCATCCGAGTCTTCGTGTGTGGCCTGTTTACCAGGGCTAACCTGCCCATCTTCTCGTTCATCCTGTTCAGTTGTCGGGTGGTTGGTGCGACATATGCCAATGGATGGCTTATCATTGTGGGAGCCAATAAAACATCGCCCGTGCCTGGAAACGGGATAACGTGAAGACATGCACGCTGGCGAATCTTACCCAGCTTCAGGGCTCTCCGTGGAGATAACACCCCTAATGCTGCTCTGCGGGGTCTCCGCATGATCACTAGCTCAGTGGGTTGCTACAGAATGCTCCTTGAGCTGTTCAGTGAAAGGGTAAGGGAGGGCCAGGCTAGCCCGCTCCTCTTTTCCTTGTGGCGTCTAAAATCTATCCAAAGAGTGATCTCCCCTGCATGGGAACCCTGGGGGTTTATATAGGCCTAGCCCCCAAGGGTACAATGGTAATCCGGCTGGGCGTGGGCCCCAGTCGTCTGTGTCTACGCCCACCGGCTTCTCCACCGACTGGTGGGGCCCACCGACTGGTAGGCCCGACGGCTGCCGACCCTTTGGCCGACAGGCCGGTCCCACCGCTCGGGGGTCTTGTCGGGGGCTGGTTACTGTTACCTTGCCCCTGGCGATGATGGCTTTGTCGTGGTAAGCATGGCTACAGTGCCGCCGCGAGGCGGCTCATCACTGTAGCCTTACCTTCTCTTGTCTCCTTAATGAAGCACCTCCTTGGAGGGAGAGAGTTGGTCGGCTGTTGGAAGCCGGCCATACCCTAGGCCGACTGTAGGAAGCCTGGCCGCCCTCGGGATCTCCCTGACCGAGGGGGCCCTCCACCCACGGGTCGTACTGACCCCTCGCCGTGGGTGACATCACGATCATCGTGGCAACAGTGCCGCGCCGGACGGAGATGGCCGCCCCGTACGGTGCACAGTGGCCATGCGTGTGCCGGGATTTGGGGGTGGCAGGCTTTACTGTAGCCACGCCTCGTCTTGTCGCCGTTATGTGGGTGCAGACTCTGAGGGCAAGATCTTCGCCGCCTGCTGAGGGGCCGGCTCCTGGGAGTCAGCCCTTTTATGGCCGGCTTCAGGAAGTCGGCCTTCTCATGGTCTTGTTTCTCAAGGATTTCAGGGTTGGGCTGCCTTTGCGCAGCCGGCTTGAGAGGTAGCCGGCTGGGGGAAGATGGACCCATGTCTTGGAAGCTTGGAGGCTTGTTCGGCCTGTAATTTTTCTGAAGTGCCAGGGGAAGCCGGCTAGGCTACCCGTGATCATTTACTCCGACAGTAGTCCCCGAAGCTGGTTGGGCTCCGAGTCAGAAAAAAGTCGAGGAGCCCAGTCAGCTTCCTATATTGAGGAGCCGGGAACCAGAAGCCGGTTTCGACTAGGCACACCGTCTCTTAGAGATCTCGAAGTTCGAAGGCGGGTGCCAGTCGGCGCGCGAGTCCGGCTGTGAACCGACCGCTCGTCGACTGCGCGCCACGTGGCATCCTCCGGCTGGAGGGGCCTGCCAGCCCACGCGCGCGACGGGACGCCTCCGCAGTCTGGGGCCCGCCACTACAGGGCCTCGACCCACGCGCGGAACTTCTGCGGCCTGGACGGACCGCGTGCGCCCCAGTGGCGGTTTCCCCACGCCGTAATGGCGCAATAATCGTGGGGCGTGGGGGGAGTGGGTGCAGTTAATCCCACGCCCCCCCATGTCCTGCCTCCTCGGCTTTGCCGCACGAGGCTATAAGTAGGGGTAGAGGAGGGGAGCGCCAAAACGCTCACGCGCTCTCCCTCGCTCCGCCCCCTCCTTCTTCTTCCTCCTCTCGTCACGACAGCTACCTGCCGCCGCTCGGCCTTCCTGCCAATCTTCTTGGCTCGCCGCCGCTTCATCGCAGCTGGGTCGTGCGCCCTCCTTTCGTCGTACCTTTCTCGCCGCCGCGCCGTCCCCATGGCATTGTCGAGCTCCTGGGACGGCTCCAACGTCCATGACGACCACGTCGACTTCCTCTGTCGGACGCGGCGGTTGCCGGGCGCGGATCTCGTACGGGTCCGCCTCATGCCGGAGAGGGAGATCTCGCCGGCGCCAGAAGAGGATGAGCAGGTGATCTTCCGCTCGCACTGCCTGCGCGGCTTCGGCCTGCCGGCGAGCGGGTTCCTCTGCTCGTTCCTTGAATTTTATCATCTCCAGCCGCATCACCTCACTCCCAACACGGTGATGCTGCTGTCGGCCTTCGTCACCCTGTGCGAGGGTTTTCTCGGCGTCCTCCCCACTCTTGAACTGTGGGGAGAGTTCTTTCAGTGCAAGCTCGGCACCGTCGTCGCGGGCGTGCCCGCCCCATGTGGTGCCTTCATTGCCATGCGGAGGGCGAGCGACAACAACCCGTTTCCGCTCATCCCGCTGATCCAGTCGGTGAAGCTCTGGCAGAAGTCCTACTTCTACGTGAAGAATATTGCTCCGCAAGGCGACTTCGTCAACCTGCCGGCTTACATAGCCGGCCCGCCGGCTGGGAGGCATCCTTCATGGTCCTTCCGGTCCAGGTCACTGTCTTCGGGCGGGTCCGCCTTCGTTTCCCGGCTCCGGGTGATGATCCAGTCGGAGGGTCTATCCGGGGTCGACCTGGTGGCCGCCTTCGTGGAGCGCCAGGTGCTCCCGGTCCAGGGCCGACCTCATATGATCTGCCAGATAAGCGGCCGCTTCGACCCGTGCCGGCTAAGCACCAAGGAGATGCCTCACGCTGAGGTGTCTTACATGGTGAACTACATTTCCAACTGCAAGCTCACCGAGGAGTGGAAGTATGGCAAGGTGCCGTACTCTCGCGCCAATCCTCCGCCGGTGGTAAGTTTCTCTTCCTCTTTGCTCGTTGCCAAGTTAATGGTGGTCGACTCCTAACCAGCCAGCCTTTCTTTGGCAGAACCCCATGCTTCCACCAGCAGCCGGGGCCGCAGGGGTGGAATGCCAGTTCCTCCCTGACCGTACGATGGACGATGTAGACGACCCAGACCTGGGGGTAGCCGCCATGGAGGACGACATTGCGGGGCAAGGCGGCGATGCAGGCGGGTCCGGGCTCGGGGCCGGCTTCGAGGACTGGCCAGATGATGACGAGGCCGAAGTCATCGTGCGCCGCCGACCGGCACCCGAGCACCATGGTGCGGGCCCATCCGCCGGGCCGACTGCCCAGGGCGGCGCACAGAAGCGCCGGGCCGTGTCGACCCACTTCGGCAGTCGGCCGAAGAAGCCCAAGAGTACCGCGGTGGCGACCAAGTAGGACGAGGCGGCCGCGAAGGCAGCCCGCTTCCGCAAGGTGGTGAAGCAGCCGCAGGCGGTCTCAGCGTAAGTGTCGCTGTTCTTATGCCTTTCTTTTTTCTTCTTCTTTGGTTGATGTTTTTCCAAACCCTTTTTCTCAATTTATCAAACAGGGCCCCTCTTTCCCTTGGGCGAGTCCCGGCCGCCTCCATAGTCAGAGCCGTAGGAGGGTCTTCAAACTCGCGCCGGGTAGATCCCCGCGCCGACCTCCTAGAGGCGACAGAGCGGGACGCGCGGGAAGCGCGAGAGGAGCGGGAGGCGGAGGAGCGGAGGGCGGCTCGGGAGGCGGAGCAGAAGTCAGCGGAGGCGCGAGCCGTCGCAACCGCTAAGGCCCAGGTGGAGGCCGCAGACGCGGAGAGGGAGGCGGAGGCGCTGCAGAACCAGCCTCCGCAGTTCGTCATTCCCCTCCGTGTCGCGGCTCCTGACACCCCTGTGCCCCCGTTGGAGGAAGCCGGCCGCGGCCAGCCGGAGATGGAGAGGGAGACGGCGCCATCGCCGCCGACTGTAGCGGGTCGTGGGGGCCGGCCTGAAGTGCCGCCAGCGCGGCCGGCTGGGGGCGAGCCGACCGTGGGAAGGGATCTTGTGATCTCGTCACTGTTTCGCCGGCACGCGGGGAAGAAGACTTTAGCGCCGGACGCGCAGAAGACCATGGACGCCGGCTCGTCTGCCCAGGACCTAGAAGCGGCCAGCGACAGCTCGTCCGGGTGGACGCCGGGCGGCGGGACAGCCGTGCTGAATGTGGCGGCGTAGGACGTCCGGAGCCGGCTTCAGGCCCAAGCCACCGCGCTGAAGCAGTACACCCAGGAGTTTCTCAAAACATGGTCGGTTATTTGGGTGAGTCCTCCTGCTCCTTTGATTGCTTTTAATTTCTTCCGTGGGGGCACGTCAGCGCACCCTCTGGGTGTAGTCCCCGAGTTCCGAGCCGGCTGCTGAGCAGGCGGCTTGGAACTTACTGGAAAGCTTGATTACCATCTTGTTCTTACTCACGTTCCTTGTCTTCTCTGCAGGAGTACCACAACCTCCGCGCGGCCGCCTTCAACTCCCAGGCCCAGGAGTTGAATCAGAAAGCCACTGATCTGACCAAGAGCCAGAGTAAGCGCTTCGGTTTTTCTTTTAATTGGGGGCGCGTCAGCGCACCCACTGGGTGTAGTCCCCGAGATTCGGGCCGACTACCGAGTAGTCGGGTCGGATCTTTTCCTGACAACTTCTTTCTTTATATTGCAGGGGCCAATGCCAACTTGAGGAGCCAGCCGAGCGGAGCCCAGACCGCCCTTCATGCCAAGGAGGCCGAGCGCACCGCCCTGGCTCAAGAGCGTGACCGCCTGGCCAAGAGGTTGGCCGACCAGGAGGAGAGCCACATGGCGGCCCTGAAGGTGGCGCAAGACAGCGAGGCCGCCCTCAAAGCCGAGTATGAGACCGAGGCGGCAAACTGGGCCGAGATGAGGCAGGCGCTGAGCCAAGGCTACAGCCGGGTGGAAGACTTGATTGACGGTAGGCCGCCTTCTTCTTTGCTTCCTTGCCTGCCTTCTACTATCTGATTCATTTTTTGATTTTGTGTTGCTGCTTTCCTCTTTGCGCAGATTACTTCCCCGGCTACTCACCCGCCGCCACCCAAGCCATCGAGGCCTACCGCGACACGCGATGGCACGCGGGGGCCGAGATTGCGCCGAATGCCAGCCAGTCACTTGAGGAGCAGCTTCTGGGGCTTCAAGCCCGCCTGCAGCCGGCCCATCGCATGCTCTGCCGTCTTCAGCGCGCTGGAGCGCAAGTGCTGGCCGCCCTCTGGCCTGGCGAGGTGATTCCGCGCACCCCAAGTCGGACCGCCGACTGGCTGGAGGTCGTAGTCGGCCACTTCGAGGCTTGGAAGGCGTCAGCGGCCTGCTCCGGCGCTGGGCGGGCTCTGGAGTTCATCCGGGCTTGGTATCCTGGGCTGAACTTGGACCAGCTGAGCACCTGGCGGCAGGAGGCTGACGAGGAGCTGGAGGCGGTGCGGCCGGCTATCATCCAGCGTGCCTCGGCGATCGCCGAGTATACCGATACCAGCGCCTTTGCTCCTGAGGTGGATGACGCCGGCGTCGCTCAGCCGGAGGAGTGGTTCGGGCTGAACCCGGCCGAAGGTGAGGACTCGGCGGAGGAGATTGCCTCCAGTGATGAGGGCGAAGAGGAAGAGGGAGAGGATGACGAAGACGATGCGCCGGATGGTGAAGCGACCAGCCCACCTCAGCCTGATCGTGCTTCTAGCAACGATGCCGAGACTCGCCAGCCGGTCACTCCTCCAGCCGGCACCGCCGACTCCGCCGACTCCGCCAACCTGCCCCACTCGCCTGTTGCTCCCCTGGCTTGATCCGCCGTCTTAGCTTTCCTGCTTGTTACTTCTTTGAACAATCTTTAAATTTGCGCAGTTCCACCCACTAGGGTGTATTCAGACTATGTTGAATGCTGGCCTTTCGAAGGTCTTTCGTGTAAATATTATGCATGTGTTTGGCTTCCGTTTATGTTTGCTTTTTATCCTTTGGCTTTTTCCTTTACCACCTTCCCTTGGCCGCCGCCTTCCCAGCCGGACAGCTGCTCTACAGTCTGTGGCCGGAGATGGACTTGGTCGTTTTTGGGAAGGCAAGTACTTGAGCTTTCTCAGATTGCAGCAAGGTGAGCGGGAAGCTGGCCAGCCGACTGCTCTAGTAGTGGGCTGGCGGGGTGGGAGGCCGGCTCGTGTTATATAAGTTCGTTAGTCCTTAGCCGTTTTTTCGCGTGGGCATCCTTTCCTGCCCTTGGCTCTTGCCAGTCGGACAGTCGTTTCTTCGAGCTGCGACTTTTGGCAAGAGGGGGCTTGGGTGCCGGCACACTACTTGTCTGGCTGTAGGTGGAACTTCAGATATAACTTGAGGCGGCAAGTCCCCGGGCCGACTGGTCGAACCCGCTGCCGGACGAAGAAAGCAAGTGTAGCAACATAATCGTATGCGTGATACTCATCTTTCATAGATAAAAGAGGGTAGTCCCCGAGTACTCCTCGGGGCACCCCTTGTCTTGTACTTAGTACAAAAGGTGGCATGCTACGTACTACTTTTTAACTGTAAAATCTTCGGAGGAGATTGGCGTTCCACGGTCGGTCCGACTCCTTGCCGGAATCGTCTCTCTTGCGTGCCTTCGGCTTCTGCGCATCGATTAGGTAGTAGGGGTCGTTGCCTAAAGCTCTGCTGATGATGAAGGGGCCCTCCCAAGGGGCCGAGAGCTTGTGTTGGCCGGCTGTTCGCTGGATCAGCCGGAGCACAAGGTCGCCCTCTTGGAAAGATCTTGGCTTGACCTTCCGGCTGTGGTAGCGGCGCAGACCCTGCTGATAGATGGCAGACCGACTGAGAGCTAACAGCCGGCCCTCTTCCAGCAGGTCGATGCCGTCTTCTCTTGCTTCCTTGGCTTCTGCCTCCATGTACATGGTGACCCGAGGCGAGTCGAACTCGATGTCAGTTGGGATGACAGCCTCGGCACCATATACAAGGAAAAAAGGGGTGAAGTCGGTCGATCAATTTGGGGTAGTGCGCAAACTCCGGAGGACGGCCGGCAGCTCATCGAGCCAGCAGCCGGCCGAACGCTCCAGTGGCACGACCAGTCGGGGCTTGATGCTGGAGAGGATGAGGCCGTTTGCTCGCTCGACCTGGCCGTTTGACTGCGGGTCGGCAACGGATGCTAGATCCAGCCGGATGCCGCGTGTTGCGCAGAAATGTGCCAGTGCTCCCTTTGCAAAATTTGTGCCGTTGTCGGTGATGATGCTATGCGGTAGGCCATACCGGGTTATAATATCTGCAATGAATGTGACGGCAGTCGGACCATTCAGCTTTTTGATCGGCTTCGCCTCAATCCACTTGGTAAATTTGTCCACAGCGATGAGCAGATGTGTCATGCTGCCGCGTGCCGTATTGAACGGGCCCACCATGTCCAGCCCCTAGACGACAAAGGGCCAGGTGAGGGGGATGGTCTTGAGTGCAGAAGCTGGCAGGTGTTGCTCGGAGCTGAAAAATTGGCACCCTTTGCAGTTTTTGACTAGTTCCTTGGCGTCTTCCAAGGCAGTCGGCCAGAAAAATCCGTGGCGAAAAGCCTTGGCGACGAGTGATCTTGAGGCTGCGTGGTGGCCGCATTCGCCTTGGTGGATGTCCCTAAGGATTGTTGTGCCCTTCTCTGGTTCGACGCGGCGCTGGAAGACTCCAGTGACGCTGCGCCTAACAAGATCTCTGTTGACGATTGTGTAGGCTCCAGCTCGGTGTTGAACTTGTCTTGCCGAGATCTTGTCAGTTGGTAGCTCTCTGTTTACTAAGAAGTTGAGGATGGGCTGGGCCCAGGATGGAGCTGTGACTTCTTCTATTGTCAGGACTGCCACTGTGATAGGGGCGAGTCGGCTGGGTAGTGAAGAGTTGGGGTCGGAGTCGGCCATCGCCTGTTGTGTTGATGTAGTCCCCGGGCCGAGTTACGAATTCCCCGGGTCGGGTGCGACTATGGCAGTCCTCGGGCCTCCTGTTGGAGTCCCCACGCTGCCTGCTTGGTTTCCCAAGTCAGATCCGACTGCGTTGGGGTCAGGCGGCACGAAGATGGAATCAGATTCTAGAGACGGCTTGATAGACGGCTTGAGGAGTCGATGGAGAGAAACGCCGGCTGGTATGGCTTGCCGGGTGGATTCTACTCATGCCAGGGCATCCGCTTGCATGTTGTCGGCACGTGGTACATGAAGGAACTCACATCCTTCAAAATATCCACTGATTTGCTGGACGAGGAAACGATAGCTCGCCATGTTTGCATCTTTGGCGTCCCAGTCACCGGATGACTGTTGGACCACCAAATTCGAGTCGCCATAGCACAAGATCCGGCGGATGCCGAGTTCTTTGGCTAGCCAGAGCCCGTGTATGAGCACCTCGTACTCGGCCACATTGTTGGAGGCGGCAAAATGTATTTGCAATGTATACTTGAGCTTGTCGCCCTTGGGAGAGGTGAGGACGATGTTGGCTCCCAAGCCGATGTGCATCTTGGACCCATCGAAGTGCATTTGCCAGTGAGTGGAGTCGGGATCCGGTGGCTGGTATTGGGTTTCGGCCCAATCGACGAGGAAGTCGGCCAGTGCCTGGGACTTAATGGCGGTGCGGGGCTGGTAGAAGATCACGTAGGGGGCCAGCTCAATGGCCCATTTGGCCACTCGGCCAGATGCATCCCGGCTGCCTATGATCTCGACAAGCGGGGCAGTACATACGACCGTAATGGGGTGCTCTTGAAAATAGGGCTTGAGCTTCTTGGCAGCGAAGTACACACCATAGCACATCTTCTGGTAGTGTGGGTAGTTCTGCTTCGAGGTGGATAAGACTTCGCTTAAATAATACACCGGCCTCTGAACCGGCTGAGCCCGGCCTTCTTCTAGGCGTTGGACTACGATGACAGTGCTGACCACCCGGCTAGTAGTGGCAATGTAAAGGAGCATGGGCTCCTTTTCAGCCGGTGCCGCCAAGACAGGCGGCGTGGTCAGCATCTTCTTTAGCTCGTGGAAGGCTTGGTCCGCCTGGTCGTTCCACTCGAAATGAGTGGACTTCTTCATGAGTCGGTAGAGGGGGAGGGCCTTCTCTCCGAGCCGGCTGATGAAGCGGTTCAGGGAAGCCAAGCAACCGGTGAACTTCTGGACATCCCGCAACTTGGTGGGAATCTCCATTCTCTCTATGGCCTTGATCTTTATTGGGTTGCACTCGATGCCGCGTTCGGAGACCAGGAAGCCTAGGAGCTGGTCGGCTGGTACTCCGAACACGCATTTCTCGGGGTTGAGATTGATTTGGAATCGGAGCAAGTTTTCAAATGTTTCTCTGAGGTCTTCCAGCAAGGTGCCGCGCTTCTCCGTCTTCACCACAATATCGTCTACATAGACGTGAGCATTTCTGCCGAGCTGCTTGAGGAGGCATTTCTGCATGCAACGCTAAAAAGTGGCACCGGCATTTCTCAAGCCGAATGTCATAGTCAGGTAGCAGAAGGCTCCGAATGGTGTGATGAAGGCGGTTTTCAGGCGGTCAGCTGGATCCAGCTTTATCTGGTGGTAGCCTGAGTAAGCATCCAAGAAGCTCAACAGCTCGCATCCAGCTGTGGAGTCTATTGCTTGATCAATCCTTGGCAAGGCAAAGGGATCTTTGGGGCAAGCCTTGTTGAGGCTAGTGTAGTCTATACACATGCGCCACTTGTTGTTTTTCTTCAGCACGAGGACTGGGTTGGCGAGCCATTCTGGGAAGAAAACTTCCATAATGAAGTCGGCTGCCAGAAGCCGGGCTATCTCTTATCCCACAATCCTTCTCTTCTCCTCCGATAGTCGGCGGAGAGGCTATTTGACTGGTTTCGCACCTTCTCGGACATGTAGCTTGTTCTCGGCGAATTCCTTCGGCACACCCGGCATGTCCTTGGGGGACCATGTGAAAATGTCCCGATTCTCACGGAGGAAATCGGCGAGCTCGCCTTCCTATTTGCTATCCAGGTTTGCCCCGATGGTGGCAAACCTTTCTGGGTGATCTGGGTCCAGAGGTACCCTCTTTGTTTCTTTGGCCAGATGAAAGGAACCTTGGACACCACACTCCTTGGGGTCGGGGGACAGGGCCGGCTGCTTGCCGGTCATGGCCACGACTCGGTCCAGTATCTTCTTCTCTTCAGCAATTACAAGGGACTCGGCCAGCCGGCTGCTGGCAGCCGCGCACTCGGAGGATTTCTTGTAGTCTCCGGCTATGGTGATGATGCCCTTGGAACTTGGTATCTTCATCTTGAGGTAGGCGTAATGGGGTACAACCATGAACTTGGCCGGGGCTGGTTGGCCAAGCAACGCGTGGTAAGGGCTCTCTAGATCCACCACTTCAAACCACACCGCCTCTCGGCGGAAATGATCCTTGTCCCCAAAGAGGACATCTATCTTGATCTTGCCGATTGGGGAGCAGGACAAGCCGGGTACGATGGCATGGAACACAGTCCGACTGGGCATGAGCTGCTTTGTCTTGATGCTCAGCTTCTCCAAGGTGTCATGGTATAGGATATTGATGCTGCTCCCACCATCTATCAGCACACGGGAGAAACGGGCGGCTCGCCTTTCCGTAGCAAGGGTAGCATCCAGAACCAATGCGTAGGAGCCGGGAGACGGCATCACCTCTGGGTGATCTATCCGGCTCCAGCTAATAGGCCTTTCTGACCAGTGCATGAATTCTGGGTTGTTGGAGGCGACTGTGTTGACTTCTTGGTGTTGTCGACGTCGGCTACGCTGATCTTCTAGCTGGCTGGTGAAGACGACGTAGGTGGCATGCTCGTCGGGGTACTCATCTTGAACTGCCCCGACCGCTGGTCGAGCGGCCGGCTGCGGAGGAGCCGGAGGCGGCTGACCAGCAGGCGGAGGCGGCGCCATCCCCTCACCCTTGGAGACCTGAGTGAGCCAATGGCATTTTCTGGTCGTGTGGTTTGAAGGCTTTGCGCCGCTGTGAAACTTGCAGGGGCATCAAGTGCTTGCTCGTAGGAGAAAGCCGGCCCGCCGCCCTTCTGCTTCTTGGATGCGGGCCGTCCTTCGGGTTGTTCGTCTTCGACTGTGGCCACCTGCCGACTAGTGGAAGGCGGCAGGGGAGCCTTGCGCTTGTGGTCGTTCTGGTGCGGGCGTTGGCTGGATTCTCCAGCCGGCGTCTTGGGACTCGGAGCGAGCACCTTCCCGGAGGCGTCTACTCAGAGCTCAGTCTTCATCGAGGAATCGGCTGTGGCATATTTATCAGCTATGACCAGTAGCTCGTCAAGCGTAGTCGGCTCGTCGCAGAGGAGTCGGTGCTTGAGGAGGGTGCCTTCTCGGCACCTGGCGGTGAAGTACTCTATAGCTTGGACCTCATGCACTCCCTCGCAGGAATTGTGGAGCTCATCCCACCGTGTGGGGTAGTCGCGAGTCGATTCGTTGGGCCCTTGAACGCACAAGGAGAGTTTTCGGGGCTTAGGAGCCCACTTGTAGGTGCTGGTGAAGTTGTGTATGAAGACTTCAGTGAAGTCTAGCCAGCTGTTGACACTGTAAGGCTTGAGGCTGTTAAGCCAGGTGCGCATCGTGCCTTGGAGCATGAGGGGCACATATTTTACGGCAACACGCCTGTTGCCGTTTGCGATGCTAACCACGGTGGAGTAGTCGATCAACCAATCTTCCGGCTTCACGGAGCCGTTGTACTTGGGCGTGTCTCTTGGAAGCGAGAACCCTTTGGGGAAGGGCTCGTCGCGGATGCGGGGGCCGAAGCAAGATGGGCCGACATCATATTCTTCTTCCAGGGCCAAGGATCGCGCAAGGCGGTCGATCCGGTGGTGGGCATCATTCTCGCCGACTCCTTCGCGGTGACCCAGCCGGCCGCTGAGAGTCGGGTGCGTGACAGGCGGTGGGGTAGGGTATCTCTCCCCACGAGGCGGCGAAGGAGGAGGGTTGCCCCGCCACTCCACTGCTCGAGGGCGGCCCTCGGTGTCACGCTCGATGGAGATTTGAGTCCGGCTGTGGCTGGCAGCCGGCTCCTTTTCTTTTCTCGCGCGGGTGTTGCCCGCGGTTGGTGTTCGGGACGTCGCGCCGTGCTCTCGGCGTGGGGGAGGACTCTCGGCACGGACGTCAGCTTCATGCCGCTCTGTGGCCGCATCAATAAGTTGCTGGATGCGTCTGGTCATGTAAGGGAGCTCATCAGGCCCCAGCCCATTCAACTCGTTTGCGGCCGCCTGGGCGGCGTGCAAGTTCTGGAGAGGCGTGGCATAGACTGGGCGGTCTGCTCCCAGCATGTCGGCGATAGCCACGCTGTGTTTCTTGACGATACTGACGCGGCTCGGCCCGTCGGGAGGCGGCGTGCCGAAGGCGGCTCGGTCGACCTCGCGCTGGTGAGCCTCGGTGAGGCGTCTCATGGTGGCGAGCCTCTGGCCCTCCACAACGAGGGCGAGGCGGCGCGCCTCCAATGTCTTGGCATCCGCGTCGGCCGGGACGGGGATGGACAAGTCGTGCAGCGCCGCCTGCAGAGCGTCGTGGGCGTTTTCACCTAAGGAGGCATCGTGGCTGATAACCAGTACCTCGGTAATGGCATTGCCGCTACTATCGGCTTGAGGAAGAGGGTCGTTGATGACCACCATGTTGGTGGGGAAGGCGTCAAGGGATGTCGTGTCGGAGTCGACAAGCATCGGGTCGGTGGAGCCAACCGACTCCAAGTCCGCGGCAAGCTCGCCGGAGACGTGGAGTTGATCGAGGAGGCTGACGAGGTGGCTCTCGGGGCAGTCTGTGCCCGCGTCGGATGTGGGCTCGTCAGAGATGCAAGCCTAGCCAAGAAGATCAGCGAGGCAGCTCGCCGCGCAGGCGTCGGCGACGTCTTGCAGCGCGTCGGGGAAAGCGCCATCGGGCGAGCCAGGCTGGCTACGCACGTTGGGAAGGAAGAGGGTTCCCGTCCAGAGCAGGTCTCTAGACGACGGTGCACCTGGCACCACGGTGGGCGCCAAATGTCGGGTGGTTGGTGCGACATATGCCAATGGATGGCTTATCACTGTGGGAGCCAATAAAACATCGCCGGTGCCTGGAAACGGGATAAGGCGAAGACATGCACGCCGGCGAATCTTACCCAGCTTCAGGGCTCTCCGTGGAGATAACACCCCTAATGCTGCTCTGTGGGGTCTCCGCATGATCACTAGCTCGGTGGGTTGCTACAGAATGCTCCTTGAGTTGTTCGGTGAAAGGGTGAGGGAGGGCCAGGCTAGCCCGCTCCTCTTTTCCTTGTGGCGTCTAAAATCTATCCAAAGAGTGATCTCCCCTACATGGGAACCCTGGGGGGTTTATATAGGCCTACCCCCCATGGGTACAATAGTAATCCGGCTGCGCGTGAGCCCCAGCCGTCTGTGTCTACGCCCGCCGGCTTCTCCGCCGACTGGTGGGGCCCGCCGACTGGTAGGCCCGCCGGCTGCCGACCCTTTGGCCGACAGGCCGGCCCCACCGCTCGGGGGTCTTGTTGGGGGCTGGTTACTGTTACCTTGCCCCTGGTGACGATGGCTTTGTCGTGGTAAGCATGCCTACAGTGCCGCCGCGAGGCGGCTCATCACTGTAGCCTTACCTTCTCTTGTCTCCTTAGTGAAGCACCTCCTTGGAGAGAGAGAGCTGGTCGGCTGTTGGAAGCCGGCCATACCCTTGGCCGACTGTGGGAAGCCTGGCCGCCCTCGAGATCTCCCTGACCAAGGGGGCCCGCCACCCACGGGTCGTACTGACCCCTCGCCGTGGGTGATGTCACGATCATCATGGCAACAGTGCCGCGCCAGATGGGGATGGCCGCCCCGTACGATGCACTGTGGCCATGCGTGCACCGGGATTCAGGGGTGGTAGGCTTTACTGTAGCCACGCCCCGTCTTGTTGTCGTTATGTGGGTGCAGACTCTGAGGGCAAGATCTTAGCCGCCTGCTGAGGGGCCGGCTCTTGGGAGTCGGCCCTTTATGGCCAGCTTCTGGAAGTCGGCCTTCTCGTGGTCTTGTTTCTCAAGGATTTCAGGGCTGGGTTGCCTTTGCGCAGCCGGCTTGAGAGGTAGCCGGCTGGGGGAAGACGGCCCCATGTCTTGGAAGCTTGGTGGCTTGTTCGGCCTGTAATTTTTCTGAAGTGCCAGGGGAAGCCGGCTAGGCTACCCGTGGTCATTTACTCCGACATCAGTGGCTGCGTCAACGGGGTCTTCGTTGTCTTCGGCACCTTCCAGAGTGTTATCTTCTCCTATGCCGGTGTTGCTGTCTTTACTGCGGCGTGACTTAGAGCGGCGCCGCTGCCGCTGGCCCGCTGGCGCTTTGATTGTATCTCGGAAGGTTTATCCTCAGCTGGATCTACCTTGTCATCGCCGCTATTCTTCTTTGGTGCATCCACCATGTATACATCATACGAGGAAGTGGTCGTCCAGTGTCTGGTGAACGACGGGTTCTGGGCCTCTTCTTCTCCAGCATCGTCGTCCATACTGTCGATGTCATCGGAGCCGTAATCAAGCATGTCAGTTAAGTCTTCGACAGTGGCTATGAAGTGGGCGGTGGGTGGGAAGTGAAATTCTCCATCACCAACCTCCAGTTCGAGCCGGACACAATCCGGCTGTGAGCCTCCTGGTAAAGGTAGTGCTCTTAACGAGTTTAGCATGTCTCCCAAAGGCGAGTGCTGGAAGATGTCTGCGGCGCTGAATTCGGTGATCGATGACCAATCATGCTCGACATGCGCGGATGCACATAGTTCGGAACTTATAACTGGAAACGAGTCCATAGCTCTGATGACACAAATGTTACTTGAAGTTAAGTCTGTGTGCAGCTCCAACGCCGGGGAGTCTGCGGCTTCCGTGGCGGCGTTGAACTTCCTATCCTCGGATGGCGCGACATGCACCGGATCTAAGGCCAGAGCAGTTTTAGGTGCAATTGAAGGAAATATGCCCTAGAGGCAATAATAAAGTTATTATTTATTTCCTTATATCATGATAAATGTTTATTATTCATGCTAGAATTGTATTAACCAGAAACTTAGTACATGTGTGAATACATAGACAAACAGAGTGTCACTAGTATGCCTCTACTTGACTAGCTCAATAATCAAAGATGGTTAAGTTTCCTAACCATAGACATGAGTTGTCATTTGATTAACGGGATCACATCATTAGGAGAATGATGTGATTGACTTGAACCATTCCGTTAGCTTAGCACTTGATCGTTTAGTATGTTGTTATTGCTTTCTTCATGACTTATGCATGTTCCTATGACTATGAGATTATGCAACTCCCGTTTACCGGAGGAACACTTTATGTTCTACCAAACGTCACAACGTAACTGGGTGATTATAAAGGTGCTCTACAGGTGTCTCCGAAGGTACTTGTTGAGTTGGCGTATTTCGAGATTAGGATTTGTCACTCCGATTGTCGGAGAGGTATCTCTGGGCCCACTCGGCAATGCACAGCACTATAAGCCTTGCAAGCATTGTAACTAATGAGTTAGTTTGGGGATGTTGTATTACGGAACGAGTAAAGAGACTTGCCGGTAACGAGATTGAACTAGGTATTGAGATACCGACGATCGAATCTCGGGCAAGTAACATACCAATGACAAAGGGAACAACGTATGTTGTTATGCGGTTTGACCGATAAAGATCTTCGTAGAATATGTACAAACCAATATGAGCATCCAGGTTCCACTATTGTTTATTGACCGGAGACGTGTCTCGGTCATGTCTACATAGTTCTCGAACCCGTAGGGTCCGCACGCTTAACGTTCGGTGACGATCGGTATTATGAGTTTATGTGATTTGATGTACCGAAGGTAGTTCGGAGTCCCGGATGAGATCAGGGACATGACGAGGAGTCTTGAAATGGTCGAGACGTAAAGATCGATATATTGGACGACTATATTCGGACATCGGAAAGGTTGTGAGTGATTCGGGTATTTTTCGGAGTACCGGGGAGTTACGGGAATACGGGAAGAAGTATTGGGCCTCAATGTGCCAAGTGGTGGAAGAGAGGAGGCAGGGCGCGCGGCTCCCCTAGCCCAAACCGAATTGGACTAGGGGGCCGGCCCCCTTTCCTCCTTTTCCTCCCTCTCCTTCCTTCTCCCCTTCCCCCTTCCTTTCCTCCTCCTAGTAGGAGTAGGAAAGGGGAGTCCTACTCCTACTAGGAGGAGGACTCCTCCTCCTGTCATGCCCTAGGAGGGCCGGCCGGCCTCCCCCCTTGCTCCTTTATTTACGGGGGCAAGGGAGCACCCTAGAACACATAAGTTGATCATTGATCTCTCTCAGCCGTGTGCGGTGCCCCCCTCCACCATAATCCACCTTGATCATATCATAGCGGTGCTTAGACGAAGCCCTGCGTCGGTAGCATCATCATCACCGTCATCACGCCGTCGTGCTGATGAAACTCTCCTGTGAAGCTCTGTTGGATCTGAGTTCGCGGGACGTCATCGAGCTGAACGTGTGCTGAACTCGGAGGTGTAGTATGTTCGGTACTTGGATCGGTCAGATCGTGAAGACGTACGACTACATCAACCGTGTTGTGCTAACGCTTCCACTTTCGGTCTACGAGGGTACGTGGACACACTCTCCCCTCTCATTGCTATGCATCACCATGATCCTGTGTGTGCGTAGGAAATTTTTGAAATTACTATGTTCCCCAACAATGGCATCAGAGTCTGGTTTATGCGTAGATGTTATATGCACGAGTAGAACACACGTGAGTTGTGGGTGATACAAGTCATACTGCTTATCAGCATGTCATACTTTGGTTCGGTGGTATTGTTTATTGCGATACGGTTATTCATTTAAGTCAGAGAATAATTGCTGTTCTGTTTACATGAATAAAACCTTTTATGGTCATACACCTAATGTAAATGGTTTACTGAATCTCGATCGTAGTGATACACATATTCATAATATTGAACACAAAAGATGCAAAAGCTAATAATGATAGTGCAACTTATTTGTGGCACTGCCGTTTAGGTCATATTAGTGTAAAGCGCATGAAGAAACTCCATGCTGATGGGCTTTTGGAATCACTTGATCATGAATCACTTGATGCTTGCGAACCATGCCTCATGGGCAAGAAGACTAAGACTCCGTTCTCCGGAACAATGGAGCGAGCAACTGACTTATTGGAAATAATACATACTGATGTATGCAGTACAATGAGTGTTGAGGCTCGCAGCGGGTATCGTTATTTTCTGACCTTCACAGATGATTTGAGCAGATATGGGTATATCTACTTGATGAAACATAAATCTGAAACATTTCAAAAGTTTAAAGAACTTCAGAGTGAAGTGGAAAATCATCGTGACAAGAAAATAAAGTTTCTACGATCTGATCACAGAGACAAATATTTGAGTTACGAGTTTGGTCTTCAATTAAAACAATGTGGAATAGTTTCACAAAATCGTGCCACCTGGAACACCATAGCATAATGGTGTGTCCGAACGTCATAACCGTACTATTATTGGATATAGTGCAATCTATGATGTTTCTTACCGATTAACCACTATAGTTTTGGGGTTATGCATTAGAGACAGTTGCATTCACGTTAAAAAGTGCACCATCTAAATCCATTGAGACGACACCGTATGAACTGTGGTTTGGCAAGAAACCAAAGTTGTCATTTCTTAAAGTTTGGGGTTGCGATGCTTATAAGAAAAGGTTTCATCCTGATAAGTTCAAACCCAAATCGGAGAAATGTGTCTTCATAGGATACCCAAAGGAGACAGTTGGGTACACCTTCTATCACAGATCCGAAGGCAAGACATTCATTGTTGAGAATGGATCCTTTCTAGAGAAGGAGTTTCTCTCGAAAGAAGTGAGTGGGAGGAAAGTAGAACTTGATGAGGTAACTATACCTACTCCCTTATTGGAAAGTAGATCATCACAGAAATCTGTTTCTGTGACTCCTACACCAATTAGTGAGGAAGCTAATGATGATAATCATGTAACTTTAGATCAAGTTACTACCAAACCTCGTAGGTCAACCAGAGTGAGATCCGCACCAGAGTGTTATGGTAATCCTGTTCTGGAGGTCATGTTAATTGACCATGACGAACCTATGAACTATGAGGAAGCGATGATGAGCCCAGATTCCATGAAATGGCTTGAGGCCATGAAATCTGAGATTGGATCCATGTATGAGAACAAAGTATGGACTTTGATTTACTTGCCCGATGATCGATGAGTCATTAAGAATAAATGGATCTTCAAGAGGAAGACGGATCCTGATAGTAGTGTTACTATCTACAAAGCTCGAATTGTCACAAAGTGTTTTCGACAAGTTCAAGGTGTTGACTACGATGAGATTTTGTCACTTGTATCGATGCTTAAAAGTCTGTCCGAATCATGTTAGCAGTTGCCGCATTTTATGAAATCTGGCAAATGGATGTCAAAATTGTATTCCTTCATGGATTTCTTAAAAAGAAGAGTTGTATATGATGCAACCAGAAGGTTTTCTCGACCCTAAAGGTGCTAACAAAGTGAGCAAGCTCCAGCGATCCATCTATGGACTGGTGCAAGCATCTCGGAGTTGGAATATATGCTTTGATAAAGTGATCAAAGTATATGGTTTTATACAGACTTGCGGTGAAGCCTCTATTTACAAGAAAGTGAATGGGAGCACTACAACATTTTTGATAAATATATGTGAATGACATATTTTTGATCAGAAAGAATATAGATTTTTCTGGAAAGCATAAAGGAGTTTTTGAAAGGAGTTTTTCAAAGAAAGACCTCGATGAAGCTGCTTACACATTGAGTATCAAGATCTATAGAGATAGATCAAGACGCTTGATAAGTTATTTCAATGAGTACATACCTTGACAAGATTTTGAAGTAGTTCAAAATGGAACAGTGAAAGAAGGAGTTATTGCCTGTGTTGCAAGGTGTGAAGTTGAGTAAAGACTCAAAACCCGACCAAAACAGAAAATAGAAAGAGAATGATAAGTCATTCCCTATGCCTCAGTCATAGGTTCTATAAAGTATGCTATGCTGTTTACTAGTCCTATTGTATACCTTAGCATCTTTCTAGCAAGGGAGTACAATAGTGATCTAGGAGTAGATCACTGGACAACGGTCAAAATTATCCTTAGAGGACTAAGGAAATATTTCTCGGTTATGGAGGTGATAAAAGAGTTCGTCGTAAAGAGTTACGTCGATGCAAGCTTTTTACATCGATCTAAGATGACTCTAAGTATCAATCTGGATACATATTGAAAGTGGGAGCAATTAAGCTAGAGTAGCTCCGTGCAGAGCATTGTAGACATAGAAATTTGCGAAATACATATGGATCTGAATGTTGCAGACCTGTAGACTAAAACTTCTCTCACAAGCAAAACATGATCACTCTTTGGGTGTTAATCACATAGAGATGTGAACTAGATTATAGACACTAGTAAACCCTTTGGGTATTAGTCACATGGAGATGTGAACTAATCACATAGCGATGTGAACTACATTATAGACTCTAGTAAACCCTTTGGGTATTAGTCACAAGGAGATGTGAACTAATCACATAAAGATGTGAACTAGATTATTGACTCTAGTGCAAGTGGGAGACTGAAGGAAATATGCCCTAGAGGCAATAATAAAGTTATTATTTATTTCCTTATATCATGATAACTATTTATTATTCATGCTAGAATTGTATTAACCGGAAACATGATACATGTGTGAATACATAGACAAACAGAGTGTCACTAGTATGCCTCTACTTGACTAGCTCGTTGATCAAAGATGGTTATGTTTCCTAGCCATAGACAAAGAGTTGTCATTTGATTAACGGGATCACATCATTAGGAGAATGATGTGATTGACTTGACCCATTCCATTAGCTTAGCACTTGATCGTTTAGTTTGTTGCTATTGCTTTCTTCATGACTTATACATGTTCCTATGACTATGAGATTATGCAACTCCCGTTTACCGGAGGAACACTTTGTGTGCTACCAAATGTCACAACGTAACTGGGTGATTATAAAGGTGCTCTACAGGTGTCTCCTAAGGTACTTATTGGGTTGGTGTATTTCACGATTAGGATTTGTCACTCCGATTGTCGGAGAGGTATCTTTGGGCCCACTCGGTAATACACATCACTTAAGCCTTGCAAGCATTGCAATTAATGAGTTAGTTGCGGGATGATGTATTACGGAACGAGTAAAGATACTTGCCGGTAATGAGATTGAACTAGGTATTGAGATACCGGCGATCGAATCTCGGGCAAGTAACATACCGATGACAAAGGGAACAAATGTATGTTATTATGCGGTTTAACCAATAAAGATCTTCGTAGAATATGTAGGAGCCAATATGAGCATCCAGGTTCCGCTATTGGTTATTGACCGGAGACGTGTCTCGGTCATGTCTACATAGTTCTCGAACCCGTAGGGTCCGCACGCTTAAAGTTCGATGACGGTTATATATTGAGTTTATGTGTTTTGATGTACCGAAGGTAGTTCGGAGTCCCGGATGAGATCAGGGACATGACGAGGAGTCTCGAAATGGTCGAGACCTAAAGATCGATATATTGGGCGACTATATCCGGACATCGGAAAGGTTTCGAGTGATTCGGGTACTTTCGGAGTACCGGGGAGTTACGGGAATTTACCGGGAGAAGTATTGGGCCTTATTGGGCCATACGGGAATAGAGGATAGAGGCCAAAAGGAAGGAGGCCCCCCTGGTCCGAATTGGACAAGGGGTGCACCCCTTTTTCCTTCTCTCCTACTCCGGAAAGGAAAGGGGAATCCTACTAGGACTCGGGAGTCCTAGTAGGACTCCCCACACTTGGCATGCCCCCTCTAGGGCCGGCCTCTCCCTCCCTCCTTTATATACGTGGACAGGGGCACCCCATAGACACAACAATTAATCTCTTGGATCTCTTAGCCATGTGCAGTGCCCCCCTCCACCATAGTACACCTCAATAATATCGTAGCGGTGCTTAAGCGAAGCCTTGCGTCGGTAGCATCATCATCACCGTCATCACACCGTCGTGCTGACGAAACTCTCCCATGAAGCTCTGCTGGATCGGAGTTCGCGGGACGTCATCGAGCTGAACGTCTGCTGAACTCAGAGGTGCTGTACGTTTGGTAGTTGGATCGGTCAGATCGTGAAGACGTACGACTACATCAACCATGTTGTGCTAACGCTTCCGCTTTCGGTCTATGAGGGTACGTGGACACACTCTCCCCTCTCGTTGCTATGCATCACCATGATCCTGTGTGTGTGTAGGAAATTTTTGAAATTACTACGTTGCCCAACAGCAATTTCCTGGGTATGGCCCGACGACAGATCGAAGTCATGTTCATCGTGGTGGTTGGGAGCGGCTGCCGTGGTCTCGAACCCATCGCAGATCAAGTCTCCACGGATATCTGCGACATAGCTCAAGCTTTCTAATCTGACCTGGTGGCCAGGGGCGTAGCTTTCGATCTGCTTCAGATGGCCAAGCGAGTTGGCCCGGAGTGCGAAGCCGCCGAACACGGAGATCTGTCCGGGGAGGAAGACTTCTCCTTGGACAGCATCGTTGTAGATGATTGAAGGAGCCATCAAACCTTTTGAGGACGGCACAGTGAAAGCACCAATGTCAGTGTCAAAACCGGCGAATCTCGGGTAGGGGGTCCCTGTGACACCCCGATAGTTAAGCTACAGTAAACCCCTGCTAATGATGTCAGGTCATCATGATTAATTTTTGCTAAACCTCACTCATTTCAAACTGAGTTAAATTTCAAATTTAAGTAAAAATTCAAAATTATAAATTCATCAAACAGATATTTAAAAATGTTCAAAGCGTTGTAAATATTCACTAACTAATTATAGAGCATCAATCAATAGTTTGGAAATAATCATGTGCCTCTAAATTAATTAAAGCAGGAACCAACTTTATTTCAATTAACCATTTGCGGTTGAATAAATATTTAAACTAATCAAAAATATTTCAAACTTGTTGTGCAACCTAATAATATTGCATAACATTTATATGTGAAGTTTCGTACTAAACAAAACTCATTAGCTAGCAAAATAATTTACAAAACATTAGCTAAGTGAATAACAGAAAAGAAAAGAACCAAACAAAAAAAAGGAGAAAGAACTCCCCCTTCCCCCACTGGGCCTCGACCCAGTCGACCACCCCACCTGGCCGGCCCACCCCGGTCCACCTAACCCCCACTACCCCGTAACCTAGTCCAACCCGGCCTCCCAGCGCACCCACTCCCCCCACACGATCCCCCCACTCTCTCGTCCCTCTCCCCCCCGAATTGGATTGGGGCACAACCCCGACCGCGCCGCGCCGTTGCCGCCCGAGGATCCCGCGCCCCGCCAACGACGCTCGTCGCCGGC
>NC_041382.1:504390604-504398166 GCF_002162155.2 Triticum dicoccoides | reverse complement strand
CTCCCTCACTCCACCCCCGCTGCAGCCGGCGCCGCCCTCTCCGTCCCTCACCGGCTCTGCCCGTAGCTCCTCCCCGCGTCGCCCCCTGTTGTTTCCCCGCCGTGGCCACTGGCCCGCCCGCGGCCGCGCCCCCTTTGCTCGCCACTCCTGCTGCCCCACTACGCCTGCTCGCCGGCGCCCCGGCGCGCCCACACGGTCGGCCTCGTCGTGGGCCTGGCTGGCCTCGCCCGGGGCCTTTGCCCCGCCCGCGCCCGTTTCGCCCGCTCTAGTGGCCTCCTGGGCCACTGGTAGTTGGGGCCCGCCCTGTTAAATAATGGAAAAAAGAAAAGATTAAAAATATGTATATATATATATATATATATATAATTAATTAATTAAACATGTTTAATTAATTAATTAGCTAATTAACTTAACTAATCTGTTAACTAGAGTAATTAACTAGGTTAATTTAATCTACCAGCCACTAACATGTGGGTCCAGTTGACCCCTTTGACTAGTCAACGGTCCGAGTTGACTGCTGACTGTGCAGTCAACTAGACCCCACCTGTCAGCCTAAGAGATGAACTTCTGGGTACACTCTCTGTGTACCCGTAGCATTTTACCCATTTTATTTCGAATTTATATAATTCTAGAATTCATTCAAACTTTGAAAATCATATAAAATAAACCGTAGCTCAGATGAAAACATTTTATACATGAAAGTTGCTCAGAATGACGACACGGATCCGAATACGCAGCCCGTTCGTCCGCCATGCATCCCTAGCATAGCTAACACGCAACTTTCCCCTTCCGGTTCATTTGCCCGAAAACGCGAAACACCGGGGATACTTCCCCGGATGTTTCTCCCCTTTGCCGGTATCACTTAGTACCACGTTAGGTCACCTCTAGCACCGCGTATTGTCTTGTTATGCTTTGTGATACTTTGATTGCTCTATTATTTATGCTATTCCCCTCCGTTACCCCTTTCTGGTGGACCCCGAGACTGCCGGCGACCCCAGTTCGACTACGGTGTCGATGACACCTCCTTCTTGCCAGAGCAACCAGGCAAGCCCCCCCCCCTTGATCACCAGATATCGCCTATTATTATCTCTACTGCTTGCATTAGAGTAGTGTAACATGTTACTGCTTTCCGTAAATCCTATCCTGATGCATAGCCTGTCATTGTTGCTACAGTTGTTGATACCTTACCTGCAATCCTAAATGCTTAGTATAGGATGCTAGTTTATCATCAGTGACCCTACATTCTTGTCTGTCTGCCATGCTATATTATCGGGCCATGATCACTAGGGAGGTGATCACGGGTATATATTATATATCTTATACGTGATACATGTGATGACTAAAGACGGGTCGGCTCGTAGAGTACCCGCGACTGATTCACGGATTGGGGGCTGAAAGGACCTTTGTCCCGATGGCCCTCTAGGTGGATCTTTGTGGCGGAGTGACAAGGTAGGTTGAGACCACCTAGGAGAGAGGTGGGCCTGACCCTGGTCGGCGTTCACGTTTACTTCAAGATAACACGCTTAACGAGATCTGGGTATTTGATCTGAGTCTGGCCACTGGCCCATACGCACTAACCAACTATGCGGGAACAGTTATGGGCACTCGACGTCGTGGTATCAACCGAAGCCTTCGTGACGTCAGCGAGTGAGCGGCGCGTGCCAGATTAGACTGGAGCGCCTGCTCTTGTATTACGGATTCTAGGTCTGCTTACCGGCCGCTTTCGCAACATGCAGGTGTGCAACGGGCGATGGCCCAGACCCCTGCGCCATAGGATTTAGACCGGCATGCTGATCTCTCTGTTGTGCCTGGGTAGGGTTGCGACGTGTTGATCTTCCGAGGCCGGGCATGACCCAGAAAAGTGTGTCTGGACAAAGGGGATCGATCGTGTTGGGAAATGTGGTGCACCCCTCCAGGGAAGTTGATCTATTCGAATAGTTGTGTCCCTCGGTAAAAGGACGACCCAGAGTTGTACCTTGACCTTATGACAACTAGAATCGGATACTTAATAAAACACACCCTTCCAAGTGCCAGATACAACCGGTGATCGCTCTCTCACAGGGCGATGAAGGGAGGATCACCGGATAGGATTATGCTATATGATGCTACTTGGTGAACTTACCATCTACTCTCTTCTACATGCTGCAAGATGGAGATGGCCATAAGCGTAGTCTTCAACAGGACTAGCTATCCCCCTTTTATTCCGGCATTCTGTAGTTCACTCCACATATGATACCCCTTTTCCATTTGATACCAATGCATACATATGTAGTGTAGCTCCTTGCTTGCGAGTACTTTGGATGAGTACTCACGGTTGCTTTGCTCCCTCTTTTCCCCCTTTCTATACCCGATTGTTGCGATCAGACGATGGAGTCCAGGAGCCAGACGCCACCGTCGACGACGACTCCTACTACACTGGAGGTGCCTACTACTACGTGTTGGTCGCTCACGATGACTAGGAGTAGTTTAGGAGGATCCCAGGCAGGAGGCATGCGCCTCTTTTGATATGTATCCCAGTTTGTGCTAGCCTTCTTAAGGCAAACTTGTTTAACTTATGTTTGTACTCAGATATTGTTGCTTCCACTGACTCATCTATGATCGAGCTCTTGTATTCAAGCCCTCGAGGCCCCTGGCTTGTAATATGATGCTTGTATGACTTATTTTATTTGTAGAGTTGTGTTGTGATATCTTCCCGTGAGACCATGATCTTGATCGTACACGTTTGCGTGTACGATTAGTGTACGATTGAAACTGGGGCGTCACAAGTTGGTATCAGAGTCGACTGCCTGTAGGAATTCACCTTCCAAACTCCTTGGCCGAAGTTGAGTCTAGTCTATGAAAATTGTTTTACTAACATGGATGTGCGGCCCATGGGCCCACGTCGCCATTGGGTGGTATTAGGATCTTTTATTCCTCGTCTATACTCTGGGACTCCGATCTCTCTTCTATTTGGGTTAAATGAATTTTACTAAATCTAACATTATGATCTCATGATCACTTTCACCCAGAGAGCAACTTATTACCGATGATCATCTGCTGCACCAGAAGATTCCAAGGTTACTCTATGATGTTCTCCCAAGACACTTGTACCCACCGCCTTTGCAAATTCCCTACCACTGTTATATCCTCATTGATAATTGCATACACCTGCCATTCTTACATTCAATCCCATTGATCTTGTTATTACAAGATGCCCCGAACTACTCTCCGTTTTTCTGAGAATCCTATGAGCTTATTGCCTTGCCGTTTCTTGTCACCTGAATACCCCTACGGATAATTTTGTGCACCTATCGAGTATCCGCTCATCCTCAGTTGATTCATGTACTTCCCAAAAGTCTTCATAATACCATTCGTTCTTCTGAAAATCCTCAACAACCTATTGTTCTTGCATTTCTTGCTTGCTTGCATTATGGTTAATACAATAAGTCTAGTAATATTATTGTCATCCTTTTTCATTATTATTTTGAGTGTGTTGATACAATATGTTGCGAATGGTCGGAATCCTCAATATGATCCTAGAATTCATCCTTTCGACTCAACGTCATTTTAATATGTGTTGGATGTCGACCAATCAAATCGCCATCGATTGTGCCCCTAAGGCTATTCTACCTATCCATCCCTAATCAGAGCATTGTTTCTGATCCCTTGTCTTGGAATTCATAATTCCTTTGCAAATGAGCTTTGAGTTAGTCAGTTTTTTCTATAATATGATCTCCTTGCGTTCTTTCTTCCTCTGGTTAAGTATCGATGCTCACATCAGATCCCTTGTGGACCACTAGACCCTTTGTCATATTTTATCCGACAATGTCCTTCATATTCAATAAGCTTGTGAGACTTTCCTCGGATACATAATGCCTTTGGTAAATTGTATCCTCTACTTTCTAAACCATGCTCTACTTTCGAGCTTGTATTAATTACTCTGAAGTTTGTGGTATATGTTCCTAAGATGCCCCGATGGGTTGAACCTATGCCTTCCTTAATTTGTGTGAACCCGAAAGATTTCACGGGTCATACTTATCCGATATTGCACCAGGTAAAACTTTTAACAATGAATGTCATTTTCGAAAAGCGAGAGGTGAATGGAAGGTTATACATTGAAGAAGTGGGAGTCGACCTTGAACTTGTGTTCATGCCCATGGACACGATGTAGATCCTATCATGGAAGCTTCTTGTAATAATAACTATTTCCTCGAAATAAGTTCATCTAGTATCCATGTTTGGTCCTTTGCAACCGTGGTTCCAACCATGATTGTTCTCCTTTGATTCCATTTCTCAAACAAGATGAAGTACTTGTCTTCTGCAGATCATTTCACGTGTCCACCGTCTACTCTGCTCTACCGTCGAGTATTACACTCTGGTATCTCGAGAATATCACCAAACTACGTTTCTTGTGAGTTCTTCATCAACTATTATTTCGCGCTGATTCCAATTTTCTCCGGGTTTTGAGTTGTTTGTCACTTGAAACACCGATAACTGAATCAAGTCCGCCCTACGGTCCAACTACTCTTTGTAATCCTTGTTACCTGCGAGTTGTACTCGCTGATGTCATTCCTAGCCGATTGGCTACATTATCATCGTCATGTTAAAGCTTAAACTGTGCTACTGGTCCTTATTCCCAGAGCACAACTTTCGATGATGAGCTAAGCTTACGTTGATCTTCCTTGTCTTATCGTTTCACCTCAAACAACAAGCTTGCTTTCGAGTTTGTGTCATATCTATGGTTCCAATAACCTTTGGCTTTGTCATTCCTTTGACTTGATGTCATCGTTGATCGATTACATCTTCATGAAATCTCTTGACAATGGTGTCGTGATCATCATCAACATTCTGGGTTCTTTCGAGATATCTATCGAATTTTCGATAAGAAATACCATCCTTTCCCCTCGATGATTTGTGTTATCATCGACTACTTTATTGCCCTCCCTCCAACACAAACTTGTTCATGTTTCATGTGGTACCTTGAGTTCCTTGCTATCAAGCATTTGTTCTTCTTTACCTTGGAGTATTACCATCTTTTATGTCAGGAATGTCGTGAGAATTTCACCACCTCTTAAGAAATTCTTGATGCCATGATGCTTCTTGCAATCACCATTCTTTCTTGTGTTGTTTCTAACCGGGATACCAATAGGTGAATGGTGTTGTTTGGATTCTGTCCTTCTATCAACACTATTGCTTTGGAGTTAATGGTAACCATTACATCCTTAGGCCATTGATTATCGAATCACCATTGTAACATTGATCATACTACCTAAGCCCCTATTTTGGGTGCACCTTTCAGCCAATGTTTAATTGTGTATGTTTTTCCTCTAGCATACATCATTATATCATTTGATCTGACAAATGCTATCCCCTTGTTCACATAAGTGTGGAAATCCATCTTTAGAAAATCTCAATGAATTGTCGCTGAGTCAATCAGCCACCTCCTCAACTCTCCTTCATTTAATGATGAACTCTTGTATTGGAACTCGCTTCCATAGTTCAATTCGCGAGAATCTTACAATGTCATCTCGACAATCTATGTTGCACCTTTCTTCTCAGGCATCCTGAGTCTGAGTTATCCTGACACCAATCAGATCTGAATCTCGGTCAGATATGATGGTTGGAACATATTTCCAAGAGTTATCACATTGGTCTTTATATAACCCAGTAAGGTGATATCATGCCTAGCACACCTGGTTGGAGGACCTATTGTTATAGTTTCCTTTTTAACAAGGTTAGCCATTCTTCCATGGGGAAATTGTAAGACTTATTCTATATGTTGTTCCTAATGGGTCCTTTGTGTATCCAAGTTCGATCTTTGCTTGAAGACCATGCCAATGCTATCTCAAAGCATGTATGTGGTACTTCGATTTTCAACAAGAACATTTGAAGCCCAATATTAAATGTTTCCTGCTCAATTATCCAAACACCATTGTATGGGCAATGTCATGAAATTCTATCCCCTTACCTAAAGAGTTTTCTACATTATATCCTATCATGGATATCATGCTCTGCTTGTTCTTGGGAAGGATATACCCTTGAAACATGTGTTTAAACACATTATCCTTTCCATTGTTCTGTTTAAATTGATAATCGTATTTTCATTTCCATTGTTTTGTTTAACCTTTCTTGTGATCTATATGATCTAAGCAGTAATATTCTTCTGCTTATGTAAACACCTCGATATACCATCATGTCTAGTGTAACCCTGTTACTATTTTTGATGACATTCCGGTGACCACCGATGGACGAGAACCTTGCCTATTGGCCGCCTCATTTCAACGAGCAGGAAAATGGTTCTCTTCGTCCCTCGCCCTTGGTACCAACGATGCTGCCAACATAACTGGCCGGTTATTCTTTGACATGCCTTAGTATCATGACCGTGCAAGATGTCAACCCCCTTCCTTCTTTCAACCCACATGGTGGGCCCATAACCCACAGGTCCCAGGATCGAAACCTGACTCTCCATTACACCCTCTATTCCCAAGGTTGTTCTTCACGCGTGGCCTCATATGTAATTCATGAGCCACCTTCCCGAGAGATCATCAATTCTGGTATCAGACACAATACTTATTCCCGTTGCTCCGAACCCTTTTCACCCCCTGTTTCAGGCATCGAACAATTTCATGTCTGCTCGAAACTTCTCATGATACCTCCTTACTTTGCTCTCGATATTTTCTTAAGTTTCAATTCGGGAGTTACTCTCCCCCACCTTCCTCGATGTTATCGACCAGATGGTCAACCTTGTAGATGTCCGTTTTCCCGGAATAACCACCCTTTCGTCTTTTGTAAGTACGATGGAGTTCCGGAAGAAAGGATGCCGACTTCATCATGACCTGAAGCACAAAAATGAAAATATCAATGTAATGGATCCACCTCTTCGAGGAGAGCAACCAGACCGAGAAGATACGTTAGAATTTCGGAACCAGGCCTTTCCCCCTTATTCCACCTCCTAAATCTCGGGACGAGATTTATTGTAGTGGAGGGATTTGTGACACCCCGATAGTTAAGCTATAGTAACGCCCTCCTAATGATGTCAGGTCATCATGATTAATTTTTGCTAAACCTCACTCGTTTCAAACTGAGTTCAATTTCAAATTTAAGTAAAAATTCAAATTATAAATTCATCAAACAGAGATTTAAAAATGTTCAAAGGGTTGTAAATATTCATTAAGTAATTATAGAGCATCAACCAATCGTTTGGAAATAATCATGTGCCTCTAAATTAATTAAAACATGAACAAACTTCATTTCAATTAACCATTTGCGGTTGAACAAATATTTAAACTAATCAAAAATATTTCAAACTTGTTGTGCAACCTAATAATATTGCATAACATTATGTGTGAAGTTTTGTACTAAACAAAACTCATTAGCTAGCAAAATAATTTACAAAACATTAGCTAAGTGAATAACAGAAAAGAAAAGAACCAAACAAAAAAGGAGAAAGAACTCCCCCTTCCCCCACTGGGCCTCGACTCAGTCGACCACCCCACCTGGTCGGCCCACCCCGGTCCACCTAACCCCCACTACCCCGTAACCTAGTCCAACCCGGCCTCACAGCGCACCCACTCCCCCCTCCC
>NC_041382.1:504339396-504390439 GCF_002162155.2 Triticum dicoccoides | reverse complement strand
CGCGCTGTTGCCGCCCGAGGATCCCGCGCCCCGCCACCGACGCTAATCGCCGGCGCCACCCCGTCGCACGCCCCGCTCCTCCCTCGCCTGGATCGGGATCGGGGAAGCCGCGCTCCGAACCCGCCGACGCCGATGCCGTGTGCCACCCCGCCGCTCCTCGTCGGCGCCCTCGAGCCCGCTACCGTCACTGGACCGCCCCGCCTCACGCTGGCGCCCCGCCGCAACATCGACGTCGCCGCCACCGAATCGCCTCGATGTCGTTTGCCGGGTCGCCCGCGACCTTGCTGGCGCCGCCTCCCCGCCGGACTGCGTCATCCTCGCCCCCGTCGCGCTGGACTGCCTCGTCCCCGCCTCTCCTTCGCCGGTCCTCCCTGCACCCCGCCGCCCTCTTCTCTTCAACGGGGGTGAGCTCCCCGTCGGGCCCCGTCCGTCTCCCCCCTCCGAACGCTGCGCCCCCACGTCGTCCCGTCGCCGCGCCTGCCTCTGCGTGGCGGCACCACATCGCGGCTTCCGCACGCCCGCGCGCGCCCAGGGCGCGCCTCGCCCCTCTACGCCCGCCACATGGGCCAGCTCCCACCAACTGCTGGTCCACCTCTATGCTGCTGCTGCTCCTGCCGATGCCAGTTGCTGCTGTTGTTGCCCTTCCCGCCATCGTCGCAGCCTCCCGAAGCCCTGACTCTGCGTCGCTCGCCTGCATGTCCCTGCCACCGCTGCTGCGTCTGGCCGCCGCGGCCGACGCCTCCCCTCACCGCACTACCTCGCTCCACCGCCGCTGCAGAGATTGCTGCAGCCAGCGCCGCCCTCTCCGTCCCTCGCCGGCTCTGCCCGTAGCTCCTCCCCGCGTCGCCCCCTTGCCGTTTCCCCGCCGTGGCCACTGGCCCGCCCGCGGTCGCGCGCCCTTTGCTCGCTGCTCCTGCTCGTCGGCGCGCCCACACGGCCGGCCTCCTCGCAGGCCTGGCTGGCCTCGCCCAGGGCCTTTGCCCCGTCCGCGCCCGTTTCGCTCGCTCCAGTGGCCTCCTGGGCCACTGGTAGTTGGGGCCCGCCCTGTTAAATAATGGAAAAAAGAAAAGATTAAAAATATGTATATATATAATTAATTAAACATGTTTAATTAATTAATTAGCTAATTAACTTAACTAATCTGTTAACTAGACTAATTAACTAGGTTAATTTAATCTACCAGCCACTAACATGTGGGTTGTGTTGACCCCTTTGACTAGTCAACGGTCCCAGTTGACTGCTGACTGTGCAGTCAGCTGGACCCCACCTGTCAGCCTAAGAGATGAACTTCTGGGTACACTCTCTGTGTACCCGTAGCATTTTACCCATTTTATTTCGAATTTATATAATTATAGAATTCATTAAAACTTTGAAAAATCATACAAAATAAGTCGTAGCTCAGATGAAAACATTTTATACATGAAAGTTGCTCAGAACGACGAGACGAATCCGAATACGCAGCACGTTCGTCCGCCACGCATCCCTAGCATAGCGAACACGCAACTTTCCCCTTCTAGTTCATCTGCCCAAAAACGCGAAACACCGGGGATACTTTCACGGATGTTTCTCCCCTTTGCCGGTATCACTTAGTACCACGTTAGGTCACCTCTAGGACCGCGTATTGTCTTGTTATGCTTTGTGATACTTCGATTGCTCTATTATTTATGTTATTCCCCCTCCGTTACCCCTTTCTGGTAGACCCCGAGACTGCCGGCGACCCCAGTTCGACTACGGTGTCGATGACACCTCCTTGCCAGAGCAACCAGGCAAGCCCCCCCCCCTTGATCACCAGATATCGCCTATTCTTATCTCTACTGCTTGCATTAGAGTAGTGTAACATGTTACTACTTTCCGTAAATCCTATCCTAATGCATAGCCTGTCATTGTTGCTACAGTTGTTGATACCTTACCTGCAATCCTAAATGCTTAGTATAGGATGCTAGTTTATCATCAGTGACCCTACATTCTTGTCCATATGCCATGCTACACTATCGGGCCGTGATCACTAGGGAGGTGATCACGGGTATATATTATATATCTTATGTTGGAAATATGCCCTAGAGGCAATAATAAAAGGATTATTATTATATTTCCTTATTCATGATAATTGTCTTTTATTCATGCTATAATTGTGTTATCCGGAAATCGTAATACATGTGTGAATACATAGACACCAACATGTCCCTAGTAAGCCTCTAGTTGACTAGCTCGTTGATCAACAGATAGTCATGGTTTCCTGACTATGGACATTGGATGTCATTGATAACGAGATCTCATCATTAGGAGAATGATGTGATGGACAAGACCCAATCCTAAACATAGCACAAGATCGTATAGTTCGTTTGCTAGAGTTTTTCCAATGTCAAGTATCTTTTCCTTAGACCATGAGATCGTGTAACTCCCGGATACCGTAGGAGTGCTTTCGGTGTACCAAACGTCACAACGTAACTGGGTGACTATAAAGGTATACTACGAGTATCTCCGAAAGTGTCTGTTGGGTTGACACGGATCAAGACTGGGATTTGTCACTCCATATGACGGAGAGGTATCTCTGGGCCCACTCGGTAATGCATCATCATAATGAGCACAAAGTGACCAAGTGTCTGGTCACGGGATCATGCATTACGGTACGAGTAAAGTGACTTGTCGGTAACGAGATTGAACGAGGTATTGGGATACCGACGATTGAATCTCGGGCAAGTAACGTACCGATTTACAAAGGGAATTGTATACGGGGTTGCTTGAATCCTCGACATCGTGGTTCATCCGATGAGATCATCGAGGAGCATGTGGGAGCCAACATGGGTATCCAGATCCCGTTGTTGGTTATTGACCGGAGAGTCATCTCGGTCATGTCTACATGTCTCCCGAACCCGTAGGGTCTACACACTTAAGGTTCGGTGATGCTAGGGTTGTAGAGATATGAGTATGCAGTACCCCGAAAGTTGTTCGGAGTCCCGGATGAGATCCCGGACGTCACGAGGAGTTTCGGAATGGTTCGGAGGTGAAGAATTATATATAGGAAGTGCAGTTTCGGCCATCGGGAGAGTTTCTGGGGTCAATGGTATTGTACCGGGACCACCGAAAGGGTCCCAGGGGTCCACCGGGTGGGGCCACCCATTCCGGAGGGCCCCATGGGCTGAAGTGGGGAGGGAACCAGCCCATAGTGGGCTGGTGCACCCCCCCCCCTTTGGGCCCCCCATGCGCCTAGGGTTGGGAACCCTAGGGGAGGGGGCGCCTCCACTTGCCTTGGGGGGCACTCCACCCCCCTTGGCCGCCGCCCCCCTAGGAGATCCCATCTCCTAGGGCGGCGCACCCCCCCTAGGGGGCCTATATAAATAGGGGGGAGGGAGGGCAGCCGCACCCTGAAGCCTTGGTGCCTTCCTCTCCCCTGCTACACCTCTCCCTCTCGCAGAAGCTCGGCGAAGCCCTGCTGTGATCACTGCTGCATCCACCACCACGCCGTCGTGCTGCTGGATCTCCGTCAACCTCTCCTTCCCCCTTGCTAGATCAAGAAGGAGGAGACTTCATCCGCTCCGTACGTGTGTTGAACGCGGAGGTGCCGTCCGTTCGACATTTGGTCATCGGTGATTTGGATCACGGCGAGTACGACTCCATCATCCCCGTTCTCTTGAACGCTTCCGCTCGCGATCTACAAGGGTATGTAGATGCACTCCCCTCTCATTGCTAGATGACTCCATAGATAGATCTTGGTGAAATGTAGAGAAATTTTTTTGTTTTCTACAACGTTCCCCAACAGTGGCATCATGAGCTAGGTCTATGCGTAGTTACTATGCACGAGTAGAACACAAAGTAGTTGTGGGCGTCGATATTGCCAATTTGCTTGCCGTTACTAGTCTTATCTTGATTCGGCGGCATCATGGGATGAAGCAGCCCGGACCAACCTTACACGTACGCTTACGTGAGACCGGTTCCACCGACTGACATGCACTAGTTGCATAAGGTGGCTGGCGGGTGTCTGTCTCTCCCACTTTAGTCGGATCGGATTCGATGAACAGGGTCCTTATGAAGGGTAAATAGAAATTGGCAATTCACGTTGTGGTTTTGGCGTAGATTAGAAAACGTTCTTGCTAGAACCCTATTGCAGCCACGTAAAAACTTGCAACAACAATTAGAGGACGTTTAACTTGTTTTTGCAGCAAGTGTTTTGTGATGTGATATGGCCAAAGTTGTGATGAATGATGAATGATATATATGTGATGTATGAGATCATGTTCTTGTAATAGGAATCACGACTTGCATGTCGATGAGTATGACAACCGGCAGGAGCCATAGGAGTTGTCTTTATTTTTTGTATGACCTGCGTGTCATTGAGAAACGCCATGTAAATTACTTTACTTTATTGCTAAACGTGTTAGCCATAGTAGTAGAAGTAATAGTTGGCGAGCAACTTCATGGAGACACGATGATGGAGATCATGATGATGGAGATCATGGTGTCATGCCGGTGACAAGATGATCATGGAGCCCCAAGATGGAGATCAAAGGAAGCTATATGATACTGGCCATATCATGTCACTATTATTTGATTGCATGTGATGTTTATCATGTTTTTGCATCTTGTTTACTTAGAACGACGGTAGTAAATAAGATGATCCCTCATAATAATTTCAAGAAAGTGTTCCCCCTAACTATGCACCGTTGCGACAGTTCGTTGTTTCGAAGCACCACGTGATGATCGGGTGTGATAGATTCCAACGTTCACATACAACGGGTGTAAGACAGATTTACACGTGCAAACACTTAGGTTGACTTGACGAGCCTAGCATGTACAAACATGGCCTCGGAATACAGAAGACCGAAAGGTCGAGCATGAGTCATATAGAAGATACGATCAACATGAAGATGTTCACCGATGTTGACTAGTCCGTCTCACGTGATGATCGGACACGGCCTAGTTAACTCGGATCATGTTATACTTAGATGACTGGAGGGATGTCTATCTGAGTGGGAGTTCATTGAATAATTTGATTAGATGAACTTAATTATCATGAACTTAGTCTAAAATCTTTACAACATGTCTTGTAGATCAAATGGCCAACGTTGTCCTCGACTTCAACGCGTTCCTAGAGAAAACCAAGCTGAAAGACGATGGCAGCAACTATACGGACTGGGTCCGGAACCTGAGGATCATCCTCATAGCTGCCAAGAAAGATTATGTCCTACAAGCACTGGTAGGTGAAGCACCTGCTCTCCCTGTAGAACAAGACATTATGAACGCTTGGCAGACACGTGCTGATGATTACTCCCTCGTTCAGTGCGGCATGCTTTACAGCTTAGAACCGGGGCTCCAAAAGCGTTTTGAGAGACACGGAGCATATGAGATGTTCGAAGAGATGAAAATGGTTTTTCAAGCTCATGCTCGGGTCGAGACATATGAAGTCTCTGACAAGTTCTTCAGTTGTAAGATGGAGGAAAACAGTTCTGTCAGTGAGCACATACTCACTATGTCTGGGTTACATAACCGCTTGACTCAGCTGGGAGTTAATCTCCCGGATGACGCGGTCATTGACAGAATCCTTCAGTCGCTTCCACCGAGCTACAAGAGCTTTGTGATGAACTTCAATATGCAGGGGATGGAAAAGACCATTCCTGAAGTATTTGCAATGCTGGAATCAGCAAAGGTAGAAGTCAAAAAGGAACATCAAGTGTTGATGGTGAATAAAACCACTAAGTTCAAGAAAGGCAAGGGTAAGAAGAACTTCAAGAAGGACGGCAAGGGAGTTGCCGCGCCCGGTAAGCAAGCTGTCGGGAAGAAGCCAAAGAATGGACCCAAGCCCGAGACTGGGTGCTTTTATTGCAAGGGAAGTGGTCACTGGAAGCGGAACTGCCCCAAATACTTAGCGAACAAGAAGGCCGGCAACACGAAAGGTATATGTGATATACATGTAATCGATGTGTACCTTACCAGTACTCGTAGTAGCTCCTGGGTATTTGATACCGATGCAGTTGCTCACATTTGTAACTCAAAGCAGGAGTTGCGGAATAAGCGGAGACTGGCGAAGGACGAGGTGACGATGCGCGTCGGGAATGGTTCCAAGGTCGATGTGATCGTTGTCGGCACGCTACCTCTACATTTACCTACGGGATTAGTTTTAAACCTCAATAATTGTTATTTAGTGCCAGCTTTGAGCATGAACATTGTATCAGGATCTCGTTTAATTCGAGATGGCTACTCATTTAAATCCGAGAATAATGGTTGTTCTATTTATATGAGAGATATGTTTTATGGTCATGCTCCGATTGTGAATGGTTTATTCTTAATGAATCTTGAGCGTAATGCTACACATATTCATAGTGTGAATACCAAAAGATGTAAGGTTGATAATGATAGTCCCACATACTTGTGGCACTGCCGCCTTGGTCACATAGGTGTCAAACGCATGAAGAAGCTCCATGCAGATGGACTTTTAGAGTCTCTTGATTACGAATCATTTGACACGTGCGAACCATGCCTCATGGGTAAAATGACCAAGACTCCATTCTCAGGAACAATGGAGCGAGCAACCAACTTATTGGAAATCATACATACTGATGTGTGCGGTCCAATGAGTGTTGAGGCTCGCGGTGGCTATCGTTATGTTCTCACCCTCACTGATGACTTGAGTAGATATGGGTATGTCTATTTAATGAAACACAAGTCTGAGACCTTTGAAAAGTTCAAGGAATTTCAGAGTGAGGTTGAGAATCAACGTGACAGGAAAATCAAGTTCTTGCGATCAGATCATGGGGGAGAATACTTGAGTCACGAATTTGGCACACACTTAAGAAAATGTGGAATAGTTTCACAACTCACGCCGCCTGGAACACCTCAGCGTAATGGTGTGTCCGAACATCGTAATCGCACTCTATTAGATATGGTGCAATCTATGATGTCTCTTACCGATTTACCGCTATCATTTTGGGGCTATGCTTTAGAGACTGCTGCATTCACTTTAAATAGGGCTCCGTCGAAATCCGTTGAGACGACACCGTATGAATTATGGTTTGGGAAGAAACCTAAGTTGTCGTTTCTAAAAGTTTGGGTATGCGATGCTTATGTCAAGAAACTTCAACCTGAAAAGCTCGAACCCAAGTCGGAAAAATGCGTCTTCATAGATACCCTAAAGAAACTATTGGGTATACCTTCTACCTCAGATCCGAAGGCAAGATCTTTGTTGCCAAGAATGGATCCTTTCTAGAGAAAGAGTTTCTCTCGAAATAAGTAAGTGGGAGGAAAGTAGAACTTGATGAAGTACTACCTCTTGAACCAAAAAGTGGCGCAACTCAAGAAAATGTTCCTGAGGTGCCTGCACCGACTAGAGAGGAAGTTAATGATGATGATCATGAAACTTCAGATCAAGTTGCTACTGAACTTCGTAGGTCCACAAGGACACGTTCCGCACCAGAGTGGTACGGCAACCCTGTCTTGGAAATCATGTTGTTAGACAACGGTGAACCTCCGAACTATGAAGAAGCGATGGCGGGCCCAGATTCCGACAAATGGCTGGAAGCCATGAAATCCGAGATAGGATCCATGTATGAAAACGAAGTATGGACTTTGACTGACTTGCCCGTTGAGCGGAGAGCCATAGAAAATAAATGGATCTTTAAGAAGAAGACAGACGCGGATGGTAATGTGACCATCTATAAAGCTCGGCTTGTCGCTAAGGGTTATCGACAAGTTCAAGGGGTTGACTACGATGAGACTTTCTCACCCGTAGCGAAGCTGAAGTCCATCCGAATCATGTTAGCAATTGCCGCATTCTATGATTATGAGATATGGCAAATGGACGTCAAAACGGCATTCCTTAATGGTTTCCTTAAGGAAGAATTGTATATGATGCAGCCGGAAGGTTTTGTCGATCCTAAGAATGCTGACAAGGTGTGCAAGCTCCAACGCTCGATTTATGGGCTGGTGCAAGCATCTCGGAGTTGAAACATTCGCTTTGATGAGACGATCAAAGTGTTTGGGTTTATGCAGACTTATGGAGAAGCATGCATTTACAAGAAAGTGAGTGGGAGCTCTGTAGCATTTCTCATATTATATGTAGATGACATACTTTTGATGGGAAATGATATAGAACTTTTGGACAGCATTAAGGCCTACTTGAATAAGAGTTTTTCAATGAAGGACCTTGGAGAAGCTGCTTATATATTAGGCATCAAGATCTATAGAGATAGATCAAGACGCCTCATAGGTCTTTCACAAAGCACATACCTTGATAAGATATTGAAGAAGTTCAATATGGATCAGTCTAAGAAGGGGTTCTTGCCTGTGTTGCAAGGTGTGAAATTGAGCTCAGCTCAATGTCCGACCATGGCAGAAGATATAGAAGATATGAGTGTCATCCCCTATGCCTCAGCCATAGGGTCTATTATGTATGCCATGCTGTGTACCAGACCTGATGTAAACCTTGCCGTAAGTTTGGTAGGAAGGTACCAAAGTAATCCCGGCAAGGAACACTAGACAGCGGTCAAGAATATCCTGAAGTACCTGAAAAGGACTAAGGACATGTTTCTCGTTTATGGAGGTGTCGAAGAGCTCGTCGTAAAGGGTTACATCGATGCTAGCTTCGACATAGATCTGGATGATTCTAAGTCACAAACCGGATACGTGTATATGTTGAATGGTGGAGCAATAAGCTGGTGCAGCTGCAAGCAGAGCTTCGTGGCGGGATCTACATGTGAAGCGGAGTACATGGCAGCCTCGGAGGCAGCGCATGAAGCAATTTGGGTGAAGGAGTTCATCACCGACCTAGGAGTCATACCCAATGCGTCGGGGCCGATCAAACTCTTCTGTGACAACACTGGAGCTATTGCACTTGCCAAGGAGCCCAGGTTTCACAAGAAGACCAGGCACATCAACCGTCGCTTCAACTCCATTCGTGAAAATGTTCAAGATGGAGACATAGATATTTGTAAAGTACATACGGATCTGAATGTTGCAGATCCGTTGACTAAACCTCTCCCTAGGGCAAAACATGATCAACACCGGAACTCTATGGGTGTTCGATTCATCACAATGTAACTAGATTATTGACTCTAGTGCAAGTGGGAGACTGTTGGAAATATGCCCTAGAGGCAATAATAAAAGGATTATTATTATATTTCCTTGTTCATGATAATTGTCTTTTATTCATGCTATAATTGTGTTATCCAGAAATCTTAATACATGTGTGAATACATAGACACCAACATGTCCCTAGTAAGCCTCTAGTTGACTAGCTCGTTGATCAACAGATAGTCATGGTTTCCTGACTATGGACATTGGATGTCATTGATAACAAGATCTCATCATTAGGAGAATGATGTGATGGACAAGACCCAATCCTAAACATAGCACAAGATCGTATAGTTTGTTTGCTAGAGTTTTTCCAGTGTCAAGTATCTTTTCCTTAGACCATGAGATCGTGTAACTCCCGGATACCGTAGGAGTGCTTTGGGTGTACCAAACGTCACAACATAACTGGGTGACTATAAAGGTATACTACGGGTATCTTCGAAAGTGTCTGTTGGGTTGACACGGATCAAGACTGGGATTTGTCACTCCATATGATGGAGAGGTATCTCTGGGCCCACTCGGTAATGCATCATCATAATGAGCTCAAAGTGACCAAGTGTCTGGTCACGGGATCATGCATTACGGTATGAGTAAAGTGACTTGCCGGTAACGAGATTGAACGAGGTATTGGGATACCGACGATCGAATCTCGGGCAAGTAACGTAATGATTGACAAAGGGAATTGTATACGGGGTTGCTTGAATCCTCGACATCGTGGTTCATCCAATGAGATCATCGAGGAGCATGTGGGAGCCAACATGGGTATCCAGATCCCGCTGTTGGTTATTGACCGGAGAGTCATCTCGCTCATGTCTACATGTCTCCCGAACCCGTAGGGTCTACACACTTAAGGTTCGGTGACGCTAGGGTTGTAGAGATATGAGTATGCAGTAACCCGAAAGTTGTTCGGAGTCCCGGATGAGATCCCGGACGTCACGAGGAGTTCCGGAATGGTCCAAAGGTGAAGAATTATATATAGGAAGTGCAGTTTCGGCCATCAGGAGAGTTTCAGGGGTCAATGGTATTGTACCGGGACCATGGGAAGGGTCCCGGGGGTCCACCGGGTGGGGCCACCCATTCCGGAGGGCCCCATGGGCTGAAGTGGGGAGGGAACCAGCCCATAGTGGGCTGGTGCGCCCCCCCTTGGGCCCCCCATGCGCCTAGGGTTGGGAACCCTAGGAGAGGGGGCGCCTCCACTTGCCTTGGGGGGCACTCCACCCCCTTGGCCGCCGCCCCCCTAGGGGGCCTATATAAAGAGGGGGGAGGGAGGGCAGCCGCACCCTGAAGCCTTGGCGCCTCCCTCTCCCCTGCTCACCTCTCCCTCTCGCAGAAGCTCGGTGAAGCCTTGCTGCGATCACTGCTGCATCCACCACCACGCCGTCGTGCTGCTGGATCTCTGTCAACCTCTCCTTCCCCCTTGCTGGATCAAGAAGGAGGAGACGTCATCCGCTCCGTACGTGTGTTGAACACGGAGGTGTCGTCTGTTCGGCACTTGGTCATCGGTGATTTGGATCACGGCGAGTACGACTCCATCATCCCTGTTCTCTTGAACGCTTCCGCTCGCGATCTACAAGGGTATGTAGATGCACTCCCCTCTCGTTGCTAGATGACTCCATAGATAGATCTTGGTGAAACGTAGAGAATTTTTTTTGTTTTTTGCAACATTCCCCAACATCTTATACCTGATACATGTGATGACTAAAGACGGGTCGGCTCGTAGAGTACCCACGAGTGATTCACGGATTGGGGCTGAAAGGACCTTTGTCCCGACGGCCCTCTAGGTGGATCTTTGTGGCGGAGCGACAGGGTGGGTTGAGACCACCTAGGAGAGAGGTGGGCCTGACCTTGGTCGGCGTTCGCGTTTACGTCAAGATAACACGCTTAACGAGATCTGGGTATTTGATCTGAGTCTGGCCACTGGCCCATATGCACTAACCAACTACGCGGGAACAGTTATGGGCACTCGACGTCGTGGTATCAGCCGAAGCCTTTGTGACGTCAACAACTGAGCGGCGCACGCCGGATTGGACTGGAATGCCTGCTCTTGTATTAGGGAGGCTAGATCTGCTTACCGGCCGCGTTCGCAACGTGCAGGTGTGCAACGGGCGATGGGCCCAGACCCCTGGACCATAGGATTTAGACCGGCGTGCTGACTTCTTTGTTGTGCCTAGGTAGGGCTGCGATGTGTTGATCTTCCAAGGCCGGGCATGACCCAGAAAAGTGTGTTCGGACAAAGGGGATCGAGCGTTGGGAAATGTGGTGCACCCCTGCAGGGAAGTTGATCTATTCGAATAGCCGTGTCCCTCGGTAAAAGGACGACTCGGAGTTGTACCTTGACCTTATGACAACTAGAACCGGATACTTAGTAAAACACACCCTTCAAAGTGCCAGATACAACCGATGATCGCTCTCTCACAGGGCGACGAGGGGAGGATCACCGGATAGGATTATGCTATATGATGCTACTTGGTGAACTTACCATCTACTCTCTTCTACATGCTGCAAGATGGAGATGGCCAGAAGTGTAGTCTTCGACAGGACTAGCTATCCCCCTCTTATTCTGGCATTCTGCATTTCACTCCACATATGATACCCCTTTTCCATTTGATACCAATGCATACATATGTAGTGTAGCTCCTTGTTTGCGAGTACTTTGGATGAGTACTCACGGTTGACTTGCTCCCTCTTTTCCCCCTTTCTATACCTGATTGCTGCGACAAGACGATGGAGTCCAGGAGCCAGACGCCACCATCGACGACGACTCCTACTACACTGGAGGTGCCTACTACTACGTGCAGGTCGCTGACGATGACCAGGAGTAGTTTAGGAGGATCCCAGGCAGGAGGCCTGCGCCTCTTTCGATCTGTATCCCAGTTTGTGCTAGCCTTCTTAAGGCAAACTTATTTAACTTATGTCTGTACTCAGATATTGTTGCTTCCGCTGACTCGTCTATGATCAAGCTCTTGTATTCGAGACCTCGAGGCCCCTGGCTTGTAATATGATGCTTGTATGACTTATTTTTTTTGTAGAGTTGTGTTGTGATATCTTCCCGTGAGTCCCTGATCTTGATCGTACACGTTTGCGTGTATGATTAGTGTATGATTGAATCGGGGGCGTCACAGTCCCGAACTGTGCGTCTAGGATCGATGGTAACAGGAGACGAGGGACACAATGTTTACCCAGGTTCGGGCCCTCTCTATGAAGGTAATACCCTACTTCCTGCTTGATTGATCTTGATGAATATGAGTATTACAAGAGTTGATCTACCACGAGATCGTAATGGCTAAACCCTAAAAGTCTAACCTAGCTATGATTATGAGGATGTATCTACGGACCTAGCCCTCTAGTTTATATAGACACATGAGGGATCTAGGGTTACACAAGGTCGGTTACAAAGAAAGGAATCTTAATAGTTGATTGCCAAGCTTGCCTTCCACGCCAAGGAGAGTCCTATCGGGACACGGGTAGAGTCTTCGGTCTTCGTATCTTTACGGCCCATCAGTCCGGCCCATATCCAATAGATCGGACACCCGAGGACCCCTTAGTCCAAGACTCCCTCAGGCATCCCCAAGCTTAGACGCTTGATACCTCTTGAAATATTATCTTGGGATGCCTCAGGAGTCGCCAAGCTTGAGCTTTTGTGTCTCCTTAATTCTTCTCATACCACGGTTTTCCTAAATTTCAAAAGCTTCATCCACACAAAACTCAACAAGAACTCGTGAGATAAGTTAGTATAAACCAATGCAAAAACCTTATCATTCTCTACTGTAGCAAATCACTAAAATTATTATTCAACATTGCATACTAAATGCATCTGCATATTAATACTCCTATCCTCAAATAGGATCACTAAACACAAACATATGCAAACAATGCAAACATCACAGCAATCTGCCAAAACAGTATAGTCTGTAAAGAATGCAAGAGTATCAATACTTCACTAACTCCAAAAGTTTTGAAAATTTCCCACACTGTAGAAAATTTATCAGAGATTATTTTGCAAAAAAAATCAACATTTTATCACATTTCGACTTTTCTAGGGAATTTTTGTAACATCTATAAACTTTTTGTTTTGAAACAGCAACATGTAGACTTGCAAAATAAGCATGGCAAAGGCTAAACTTGACATTTTTATTGAAAAGGAGGATGAAAAACATTATTCTAAATAACAAAAAGCAAATCCTAACAAAATAAATTGACTCTCCAAGCAGAACACATATCATGTGACGAATGAAAACATAGCTCCAAGTGAGGTTACCGATAATGTTGGAGACGAAAGAGGGGATGCCTTCCGGGGCATCCCCAAGCTTAATTGCTTGGATCTTCCTTGAATATTAACTTGGGGTGCCTTGGGCATCCCCAAGCTTAGGGTCTTGTCACTCCTTATTCTCCTCATATCGACATCTCACCCAAAACTTGAAAACTTCAATCACACAAAACTTAACGGAACTTCGTGAGATAGGTTAGTGTGATAAAGAGCAAAGCATTTCACTTTGGTACTGTCAAAGACAAGATTCATAATTGTTATCACACAATTCCTACTGTAGCATATCATTTCCAAAATTTATATTGAGCAATATAACCCATGGAAACTAGAAAACAAGCAAACTATGCATTGAAAATAGAATCTATCAAAAACAGAACAGTTTGTAGTAATCTGTACTCCAACCATACTTATGCTACTCCAAAAATTCTGAAAAATAGGAAAACATGGGAAATTTTTCTATTAATCTTCTTCAAAAAGAATCAGCATTTTATCACGCTTTTGTTAAAAATGAAAATTGTTTTCCTGAGCACAAAAGTTTCTGTTTTTCAGCAAGATCAAATCAACTATCACCATAAGCCATCCCAAAGGTCTTACTTGGCACTTTATTGAAACGAAAGAAATAAAACATGATTACTAATGTAGACTAATCATGTGAAAACACAAAAACATTAAGTAAAAGTGTTGGGTTGTCTCCCAACAAGCACTTTTCTTTAATGCCTTTTAGCTAGGCATGATGATTTCAATGATGCTTGCATAAAAGATAAGAATTGAAACATAAAGAGAGCATCATGAATCACATGGCAAGCACATTTAAGTCTAACCCACTTCCTATGCATAGGGATTTTGTGAGCAAACAACTTGTGGGAACAAGAATCAACTAGCATAGAAAGGCAAAACAAGCAAAACTTCAAGATTTTCAACATAGAGAGAGAGGACATTTGATATTATTGTCATATGTAAAAGCATATGTTTCTCTCTCATAATAATTTTCAGTAGCATCATGAATGAATTCAACAATATAACCATCACATAAAGCACTCTTTTCATGATGCATATGCATAGAAATTTTATTACTCTCCACATAAGCAAATTTCTTCTCATCAATAGTAGTGGGAGCAAATTCAAAAAAAATAACTATCATGAGAGTGAAAATAAAATCATGATGACAAGTTTCATGGTTATTGAGGGAGTCCTGGATTAGGGGGTATCCGGACAGCCGGACTATATCCTTTGGCCAGACTGTTGGACTGTGAAGATACAAGATTGAAGACTTCGTCCCGTGTCCGGATGGGACTCTCCTTGGCGTGGAAGGCAAGCTTGGCAATACGGATATGTAGATCTCCTTCCTTGTAACCGATTCTGTGTAACCCTAGCCCCCTCCGGTGTCTATATAAACCAGAGGGTTTTAGTCCGTAAGACAACATACAATCATACCATAGGCTAGCTTCTAGGGTTTATCCTCTCAGGTCTCGTGGTAGATCAACTCTTGTACTACTCATATTATCAAGAATAATCAAGCAGGATGTAGGGTTTTACCTCCATCAAGAGGGCCCGAACCTAGGTAAAACATCGTGTCCCCTGCCTCCTGTTACCATCCGCCTTAGACGCACAATTCGGGACCCCCTACCCGAGATCCGCCAGTTTTGACCTCACCACAGTCATTATCCTTTCTTCCACTCTCGCACAAACCCTAGCGCCACCGCTAGCCCTCGACGACGCCGGTGACGAAGCGCTTAGCTGCGCGACCTCACCGACGCTGTCTTCACGCCGGCCGCGGACATCGTCTTCTCCGCCGTCGCCGTAGGTGTCCTCCATCGCCAAGTTAGGGCATGGACGATCGAACTGCTCGGCCTCCTCTCCCACTCCGTCTAGCAGTTCTTCGTGTGGTAAATAAAACTGCCTTTTTACGGCCCCTTTGATCCTATAGATTCATCACTTTCTACCACAAGCAGTTTCTGTTCACACAAGTTGGATCTATTTCATACTGCATCTCATAATATGCCTAGTATGTTCACTTATGCTTCACAAAGTAGTTAGATTCCTCACTTGTACTTATTCGTGGATTCGTACAAATCTGGAACCAACTCTCTATCTATGAGTGAATGTCTTCGCACTATGAGGTCAATGTCTTCTAAATTAATTTATCTTCAAAATCTTCTGAGAATGCATATGACCTCTTCCCCTTCCCTCGCACCTTAATGCTGTCACAGGTACATGTCCGTGGGAGAATCCCTTGGTTCTCATAGTCTGCATTCGTTTGCAGAATTCTTATAGCATCACATTAACTCTCCCGAAGCCAGTTCCTGTTTGACCAGAAAGCGGAAGCCTTTGAAGCCTTTAAACGTGTTGAAGCCCTTCAGTTTAAGCTTCATGGCACCAGAGAAACCAAGAAAGGGTGGCAGACAGCGTCGTGGCAACACCTCAAGAGATTTGCCTCCTGACCTCTATGAGTTGTACAAGACAGATCCAGAGGAGGACTACAATCAGCGAAAAACTCGAATCCAATGGATTCGAAGATATTGGGCAGAACAGTGGTTCAAGTACAGGTTCGTGACCCAGGAGTATGCTGAGAAGAATGCCATCAAACGACCATGGGGAGACATTCTATACAGAAATCTTCAACCCAAGTCCAGAGCTGAAGCCATTGAACAAGGCTTCTATCCTTGCATGGTCCGTGGACCGCAGCCTGTGGATGCAGACCCATCTTCATTACTGTGGTGCCGCAACGATAATCTGTTCAAGCGCAACCTTCAGTTTGCCAGGAACTCGGCCAAAGAGAACAAGAAGTCACGAGGCTTAGACTTCAATCCAGGCCCCTCTGCTCCTCGTGCTGATGGCACACGCGAAGCTGAACCCAATCTTGTTGGGGCCTTCTACAACCTGGAAGGTCTCATCACTCATATCATGGTTCAAGGGACAGCCGTGGATGAGCCTGCAGATGACGCTGAATCTGATGAAGCGCCTGCACCGCCGAAGCCAAAGAAACTGAAGAAGCCTAAAGCTTCAAAGCCTGCTCCTGCACCAAAGGTCTTACAGGAGAAGCCTCTGGCCACTACACCTCCTGAACACAATGTGCAGTCTGAAGATTTGTCACACATCTCCAAGCCCTCGAGAGTAAAGATGCCCTTGCAACCCACCAGCCAAGAACTGACTGCTGCTGCTATTCTGCACAACGACGCCATTGATCTGTCCAGCGATGAAGATCTTGCAGATGACGCTCTTGAGCAACTAATCAAGAGAAAAGAAGAAGCAGAAATTTTCAATGATTTGCCTCTCTTTGACGTAGCAATCCTTCACAACTTCATTGATGAGTGGTTTGAAACCCCCAATCTCAGCTTTGATGATCTGCAACTTCCAATTGGCCTCAGCGTCGCTTTCACTGGTGCCATTGCTTCTGAGTTAGCTCTAGCTCAGCGCATCGTTGAACTGAAGCAAAAAGATCGACTATGAGAAAGCTCAGTTCAAGCAGCACATGGCAAAGCTCAGCATGCAAGATGTCAAGAACTTTAAGACTATGCTGCACGAGCTCAAGGAAGCCTTTCTCAAGAAACGCGAAGAAGCTAAAGGCTCTCGTGAGAGCATGAAGAGTCTGGCTGACAAGTGCGTGCAAGCCTACAATGAAGCTGAAAAGCGCAAGGCTCTTGGGCGTCCTGGCATCGATCCCAAGATGGCTGCAACAAAGAAGAAGAAGCCAGCTATGGCCGAACCTGAAGCAACAAGGCAGGAAGCACATCCCATTGTCTTCCCAGCCAGTATGACAGGCTCGAAGCCTAAGGTCCCCACAGTGGCTTCATAATTAAAGAAGACAAGGGTTGCCGAGGCTGAAGCCAGAAAGAGGAAACATCCTAAAGCTTCTGATGTCGCTCCCTCCAAGAAGAAGCGCAAAACCAAGAAAGATCGGGTTGCTCCCACAGAGCCCCTTATTGTTGAGCCCACTCGGTTGCTCGTCCTGCCTCTTCGCATCAAGAACGACGGATGGTAATTCATGAGCCTGCTTCCACAGAGGCTCCTGAAGCTGAAGACATTCCAGCAGTTGACCCCACCGCTGCTGAAGACATTGGTCACCATGACAATGTTGAAGATGATGAAGTCCTTCCTCAGGTCGAGCACCAATTGGTATCATCGCCTGTGCTTACGCACAGCAAACTCATCAGCATTGGTCGTCCTCTGACGCCAACTGCTCAGGATGCATCGTGGGCTGATCACCCACAGAGACAAGACACTCCAAGCTCTCCCCAACCACAAGCTACCCCAATAGTGCAACATGATGATGACTTTGTGGCCCGGCACACTCCATCTCCACAAGCGTCGCCCGCATTATGCAGGCTTCGCAAAGGACCAAGGCCCCAAGTCACTCCCACAATGCACGTGTCTGAACCCGAAGTCAAAATGGCTGAAGACATTCCGGCTGCATCAGCCGATGAAGAAGAAGCCCCAAGAGACACAAGAGTTGCTACACCCCCGTCTCACCAAGATGTTGTTCTCGAGGAGAACGTGACCGACGCTCCAGCTTCTGAAGTGGAGGTTAACAACCCTGAAGTAACCACCAACATCACTGCTGACGCCAATGACGTTGTCATGGTTGATGCCAATATGGCGCCGGAAGCCAATGAGGCGCCAGAAGCCAATGAGGCACCAGAAGTCAATGCTGCAACACCTGAAGTCAATACTGCAGCACCTGAGGTCCAAGTACCTCAAGCACATGTGGCCCCTGAAGCCCATGAAGACAATGCCAATGCTCCTGTCCCCCCTCCAAGACCTCACACAATGGAGCTGGCATTTGATCGTGGTCAGCCAGTTATGGTTCGATGGCCCATTCTGACTCCTTCGCCTACTGCTGGTCCACAATTTGAGTACCACATCGAGCACATGCCTCAAGTCCAAAAGCCCAAGCCAAGACTTCCATGTTTCCCAGGCACTGCTGATACGTCTCCAACATATCTATAATTTTTGATTGCTCCATGCTATATTATCTACTGTTTTAGGCAATATTGGGCTTTATTTTCCACTTTTATATTATTTTTGGGACTAACCTATTAACCGGAGGCCCAACCCAGATTTGTTGTTTTATGCCTATTTCAGTATTTGGAGGAAAAGGAATATCAGACGGAGTCAAAACGGAACGAAATCATCTGGAGAAGTTATTTTTGGAAGGAAACCCACCTGATGGACTTGGACCCCACGTCAGAAGATACGGGAGGTGCTCACGAGGGTGGGGGCGCGCCCTCCCCCCCCGGGCGCGCCCCCCTGCCTCGTGGGGCCCCCGTAGCTCCACCGACATTCTCCTTTCACCCATATATACCTACGTACCCTAAAAACTTCCAGAACAGAAGATAGATCAGGAGTTCCGCCGCCGCAAGCCTCTAGAGCCACGAAAAACCATTCGGGGCCCCTTTTCGGTACCCTGCCGGAGGGGGGGATCCATCTCCGGTGGCCATCTTCATCATCCCGGCGCTATCCATGATGAGGAGGGAGTAGTTCACCCTCGGGGCTGAGGGTATGTACCAGTAGCTATGTGTTTGATCTCTCTCTCTCGTGTTCTCTCTCGTGTTCCCTCTATGGCACGATCTTGATGTATCCCGAGCTTTGCTATTGTAGTTGGATCTTATGATGTTTCTCCCCCTCTACTCTCTTGTGATGAATTGAGTTTCCTCTTTGAAGTTATCTTATCGGATTGAGTCTTTATGAGAACACTTGATATATGTCTTGGTGATCAACTTGCGGGTTTCGTGACATTGGGAACCTATGCATAGGGGTTGGCACATGTTCTTGATTCTCCGGTAGAAACTTTGGGGCACTCTTTGAAGTACTTTTATGTTGGTTGGATAAATCTGAGATTGTGTGATGCATATCGTATAATCATGCCCACGGATACTTGAGGTGACAATGGAGTATCTAGCTGACATTAGGGTTTTGGTTGATTTGTATCTTAAGGTGTTATTCTAGTACGAACTCTTTTATAGATTGATCCGAAAGAATAGCTTTGTGGTGGTTTCGTACCCGACCATAATCTCTACGTTTGTTCTCCGCTATTAGTGGCTTTGGAGTGACTCTTTGTTGCATGTTGAGGGCTTGTCATATGATCTATCTGTGTTATTATTGTTGAGAGAACTTACACTAGTGAAAGTATGAACCCTAGGCCTTGTTTCCTATCATTGCAATACCGTTTACGCTCACTTTTACCACTCGCTACCTTGTTGTTTCTATATTTTCAGATTACAAAAACCCATATCTACCATCCATATTGCACTTGTATCACCATCTCTTCGCCGAACTAGTGCACCTATACAATTTACCGTTGTATTGGGTGTGTTGGGGACACAAGAGACTTTTTGTTATTTGGTTGCAGGGTTGTTTGAGAGAGACCATCTTCCTCCTATGCCTCTCGCGGATTGATAAACCTTAGGTCATCCACTTGAGGGAAATTTGCTACTGTCCTACAAACCTGTGCACTTGCAGGCCCAACAACGTCTACAAGAAGAAGGTTGTGTAGTAGACATCAAGCTCTTTTCTGGCGCCGTTGCCGGGGAGGCTAGGTAAGTGAAGGTATATCTTTAGATCTTGCAATCGAATCTTTTTGTTTCTTGTTTTAGCACTAGTCTAGTTTATAAAATAAAATTACAAAAAAATGGAGTTAAGTTTGTCTCATACGCTTCACCTTTTTAATATCTTTCGTGAGTATGATGGAAAGGATAATTGTGCTCAAGTGCTAGAAGAAGAAATCTCTAAATTGTTTGGCACTAAATCTTTGAATGATGAGCATGATTGCAATGTTGTTAGTACGAATTCTTTGAATATCCATGATGCTAATGATAATTGCACTAGTTATGATGAAAATATCTCTTATGAGCATGTCAACTTTTGTGGAGTGCATGTTTGTATGAACACACCAAATAGAGAAGATATTTATTGCAAGAGGCATAAGTACCTAGAAACCAAATTGTTGCAAGAAGAGCTAGATGAATGTGCTGAAAGATTCAATATTTTTCGTGCTCCTTGTGAACTTTGCAATGAACATGGCCATTTAAAGCTCCAATGCTATTTGTTTCATGATCAAGTCGTGTCCAAATATTGTGATAATTTGATTACCCTTGAGCATCATAAAGAACTTAGCCTTCTTTTGGGTTATGAAGAAATGAAACGTATAACTGAGGGTATTCCAAAATTTAATCTTGATAGATTTCTTGATTTTGATCAAGAGAAGATGTATATGTATTGTGCAGTGAATTGCATTGAATATCCTTATATTGCCAATTACATAAAGAAAAGAAAAGAAATAGAAGATGAAAAAATGCTAATGAAAGGGAAGAGACTTCCCAATATCCTCCTATTATTTCTTATGATGAATCAGGTAACGAGGAGGAGCCTTCTATTCAACCAATCTCATTGATAAGGAGCTCCAAAAAGAAGATTGAACCCGCACATGATGTGGTGAAGAAGAAGAAAAGAAAAAGGAAAAGAAGGGGCAACAAAGGTAAAAAGGTATCCCTTCCAAATGATGTTGTTCCTACTACTCATTGTGATGATGATAATTGCTATACTATTGGTGCGATCAATATTTTTAATGATGAGAGTGATTATGCTTATGATATGAAAAGGCCCAAGCTTGGGGAAGCTATGTTTGATGAGGATGACATATTTGAGAATATATTTGCTGCAATTAATGTTTGTCCCAAGCTTGGGGATGCTATGTTTAATAATGATGATATTTTTAGCCTCTCAAGTTTTGATATGCAAAGTTGTTATGATGATAGCATGCCTCCTACCTATGATTATTATATATATGAAAGTGGATTTGGAAGAGTTTCAACTTTATTTAGTGATTCCACTATCTTGGGAGAGGTTTCAATCGATTATGATGAGAACGAAGTTGCTACTTATGATGATTATTGTGATAAAACTTATGCTATAAAGAGTAGTGATGATTATATTTATAAAAATTGTCATGATTATGAGTACCTTTTCTCTGAACATTACTCTTTTAATGTGGAAACAATTTATAGTATTCAAGTCTCTTATGATGCTCTCACTATTATTCATGAGAAGAAATTTGCTTATGTGGAGAGTAGTAAATTTTCTATGCTTGTAGATCATGAAAAGAATGCTTTAGGTGCTAGTTATATTGTTGAATTCATTCATGATGCTACTGAAAATTATTATGAGGGAGGAACATATGCTTGTAGGAATTGCAATAATATCAAGTTTCCTCTCTATGTGCCTAAAGTTTTGAAGTTATGCTTGTTTTACCTTCCTATGCAAGTTGATTCTTGTTCCCATAAGTTGTTTGCTCACAAAATACCTATGCATAGGAAGTGGGTTAGAATTAAATGTGCTAGTCGTATTCTTCATGATGCTCCCTTTATGTTTCAATTCTTATCTTTTATGTGAGCATCATTGAAATCATCATGCCTAGCTAGGGGCGTTAAACGATAGCGCTTGTTGGGAGGCAACCCAATTTTATTTTGTGTTTTTTGTTTTTGGTTATGTTTAGGAATAAATAATCCATCTAGATTCTGTTTAGATGTGTTTTTATCTTTTAATTAGTGTTTGTGCCAAGTTAAACCTATTAGATCTTCTTGGAAGATAGTTATTTGATCTTGCTGTAATTTCCAGAATCTTTGCGCTCAGTGCCCGAATTGTCAAAAATCACCAGAACGTGATAAAATAGTGATTCCAACTGCTGATGATCAATAAACAAATTGCCCAGGTCGTCTAATTTTGTTAGAATTTTTTTGGGTTCCAGAAGTTTGCGTTAGTAACAGATTACTACAGACTGTTCTGTTTTTGACAGATTCTGTTTTGCGTGTGTTGTTTGCTTATTTTGATGAATCTATGGCTAGTAAAATAGTTTATAAACCATAGAGAAGTTGGAATACAGTAGGTTTAACACCAATACAAATAAAGAACAAGTTCACTGCAGTACCTTAAAGTAGTCTTTTGTTTTCTTTCTCTAACGGAGCTCACGAGATTTCTATTGAGTTTTGTGTTGTGAAGTTTTCAAGTTTTGGGTGAATTCTTTTGATGGATTATGGAACAAGGAGTGGCAAGAGCCTAAGCTTGGGGATGCCCATGGCACCCCCAAGATAATCCAAGGACACCAAAAAGTCAAAGCTTGGGGATGCCCCGGAAGGCATCCCCTCTTTCGTCCACTTCCATCGGTAATTTACTTGGAGCTATATTTTTATTCACCACATAATATGTGTTTTGCTTGGAGCGTCTTGTATTATTTGTGTCTTTGCTTGTTAGTCTACCACAATCATCCTTGCTGTACACACCATTTGAGAGAGCCATGCATGAATTGAAATTTGTTAGAATACTCTATGTGCTTCACTTATATCTTTTGAGCTTGATAGTTTACTCTATGTGCTTCACTTATATCTTTTTGAGCGTGATAATTTTTGCTCTAGTGCTTCACTTAGATCTTTTAGAGCACGGTGGTGGTTTGTTTTAAAGAAACTTGATCTCTCATGCTTCACTTAGATTATTTTGAGAGTCGTTAATAGCATGGTAATTTGCTTAATGTTAATATACTTGGTATTCAAGATATGTGAAACTTTCTTTTTAGTGGGTTGAATACTAAGATAAGTTTGATGCTTGATAATTGTTTTGAGATATGGAGGTGATAATATCATAGTCGTGCTAGTTGAGTAGTTGTGAATTTGAGAAATACTTGTGTTGAAGTTACCAAGTCCCGTAGCATGCACGTATGGTTAAAGTTGTGTAACAAATTTGAAGCATGAAGTGTACCTGGCTTGTGCATCCTTATGAGTGGCGGTCGGGGACGAGCGATGGTCTTTTCCTACCAATCTATCCCCCTAGGAGCATGCGCGTAGTACTTGATTTTTGATGACTTCTAAATTTTTGCAATAAGTATATGAGTTCTTTTGACTAATGTTGAGTCCATGGATTATACGCACTTTTACCTTTCCGCCATTTGCTAGCCTCTTCGGTACCGTGCATTGCCCTTTCTCACATTGAGAGTTGGTGCAAACTTCGCCGGTGCATCCAAACCCCGTGATATGATACGCTCTTTCACACATAAACCTCCCTATATCTTCCTCAAAACAGCCACCATACCTACCTATCATGGCATTTCCATAGCCATTCCGAGATATATTGCCATGCAACTTCCACCATCATCATCATCATGACATGCTTTACTTTTGTCATATTGCCATTGCATGATCTTGTAGTTGACATCGTATTTGTGGCAAAGCCACCATGCATTATTTTTCATACATGTCACTCTTGATTCATTGCACCATCCTGGTACACCGCCGGAGGCAATCATATAGAGTCATATCTTGTTCTAGTATCGAGTTGTAATCATTATGTTGTAATCAATAGAAGTGTGATGATCATCATTATTAGAGCATTGCCCAATAAAAAAACGTGTGCCAACCCCTATGACGTGAAAAAAAAGAGAAAGGCCAAAAAGAAAAAAAAGAAAGGCCCAAAAAAAGAGAAAATAAAAAGGGCAATGCTACTATCTCTTTTTCCACACTTGTGCTTCAAAGTAGCACCTTGTTCTTCATGTAGTGAGTCTCATATATTGTGCTTCAAAGTAGCACCATGATTTTCATATAGTGAGTCTCATAAGTTGTCTTGTTCATACTAGTGGGAATTTTTCATTATAGAACTTGGCTTGTATATTCCAACGATGGGCTTCCTCAAAATGCCCTAGGTCTTCATGAGCAAGCAAGTTGGATGCACACCCACTAGTTTTCTTTTGTTGAGCATTCTTAGCTCTAGTGCATCCGTTGCATGGCAATCCCTACTCCTTGCATTAACATTAATTGATGGGCATCTCCATAGCTCATTGATTAGCCTCGTTGATGTGAGACTTTCTCCTTTTTTGTCTTCTCCACACAATCCCCATCATCATATTCTATACCACCCATAGTGCTATGTCCATGGCTCGCGCTCATGTATTGCGTGAAGGTTGAAAAAGTTTGAGATTATTTAAGTATGAAACAATTGCTTGGCTTGTCATCGAGGGTATAGAAGTTGGGAACATCTTTGTGTGACGAAAATGAAGCATAGCCTAACTATATGATTTTGTAGGGATGAACTTTCTTTTGCCATGCTATTTTAAGAAGACATGATTACTTTGATTAGTATGCTTGAAGTATTATTATTTTTATGTCAATATGAAATTTTGTCTTGAATCTTTCGGATCTGAATATTTATATCACAAGTAAGAAGAATTACATTGAAATTATGCCAAGTAGCACTCCGCATCAAAAATCATCTTTTTTATCATTTACCTACTCGAGGACGAGCAGGAATTAAGCTTGGGGATGCTTGATACGTCTCCAACATATCTATAATTTTTGATTGCTCCATGCTATATTATCTACTGTTTTAGGCAATATTGGGCTTTATTTTCCACTTTTATATTATTTTGGGACTAACCTATTAACCGGAGGCCCAGCCCAGATTTGTTGTTTTATGCCTATTTCAGTATTTGGAGGAAAAGGAATATCAGACGGAGTCAAAACGGAATGAAATCAACTGGAGAAGTTATTTTTGGAAGGAAACCCACCTGATGGACTTGGACCCCACGTCAGAAGATACGGGAGGTGCTCACGAGGGTGGGGGGCGCGCCCTCCCCCCCCCCTCGGGCGCGCGCCCCTGCCTCGTGGGGCCCCCGTAGCTTCACCGACGTTCTCCTTTCACCCATATATACCTACGTACCCTAAAAACTTCCAGAACAGAAGATAGAACGGGAGTTCCGCCGCCGCAAGCCTCCAGAGCCACGAAAAACCAATTGGGACCCCTTTCCGGTACCCTGCCGGAGGGGGGGATCCATCTCCGGTGGCCATCTTCATCATCCTGGCGCTATCCATGACGAGGAGGGAGTAGTTCACCCTCGGGGCTGAGGGTATGTACCGGTAGCTATGTGTTTGATCTCTCTCTCTCGTGTTCTCTCTCGTGTTCCCTCTATGGCACGATCTTGATGTATCCCGAGCTTTGCTATTGTAGTTGGATCTTATGATGTTTCTCCCCCTCTACTCTCTTGTGATGAATTGAGTTTCCCCTTTGAAGTTATCTTATCGGATTGAGTCTTTATGAGAACACTTGATGTATGTCTTGGTGATCAACTTGCGGGTTTCGTGACATTGGGAACCTATGCATAGGGGTTGGCACACGTTCTTGATTCTCCGGTAGAAACTTTGGGGCACTCTTTGAAGTACTTTTATGTTGGTTGGATAAATCTGAGATTGTGTGATGCATATCGTATAATCATGCCCACGGATACTTGAGGTGACAATGGAGTATCTAGGTGACATTAGGGTTTTGTTTGATTTGTATCTTAAGGTGTTATTCTAGTATGAACTCTTTTATAGATTGATCCGAAAGAATAGCTTTGTGGTGGTTTCGTACCCGACCATAATCTCTACGTTTGTTCTCCGCTATTAGTGGCTTTGGAGTGACTCTTTGTCGCATGTTGAGGGCTTGTCATATGATCTATCTGTGTTATTATTGTTGAGAGAACTTACACTAGTGAAAGTATGAACCCTAGGCCTTGTTTCCTATCATTGCAATACTGTTTACGCTCACTTTTACCGCTCGCTACCTTGCTGTTTTTATATATTCAGATTACAAAAACCCATATCTACCATCCATATTGCACTTGTATCACCATCTCTTCGCCGAACTAGTGCACCTATACAATTTACCGTTGTATTGGGTGTGTTGGGGACACAAGAGACTTTTTGTTATTTGGTTGCAGGGTTGTTTGAGAGAGACCATCTTCCTCCTACGCCTCTCGCGGATTGATAAACCTTAGGTCATCCACTTGAGGGAAATTTGCTATTGTCCTACAAACCTGTGCACTTGCAGGCCCAACAACGTCTACAAGAAGAAGGTTGTGTAGTAGACATCAACTGCCACTTCACCTGGGGTCTTCAATGCGAATGGCTTCGTGGCACATAATACCTTCTTCAACAGCTCCAAGAACCCTTATACCAGACCACGTATTTCCTCAGATCGGTTATGGAGCTATCAGCAGCGCAACTACTATTCCTATGTCCTATACAATCAAGGGCGCATATTTCCACATATGCGCCTTGACTCTGAAGCTATAGCTGGTCTGCCCTGCCTCGAAGAAGCATTGGACTGTTTCAGAGATGCTGGTCTGTTGCAGTTCATCACTGACAAGGAGCACTGTAATGAAGAATTGCTGCTTCAATTCTATGCCACTCTTCATATTCGAGGCTACAACAAGGATCCAAAGACTTGGGTCCTTGAGTGGATGACAGGCAATGTCCATCATGAAGCTAAAGCTCTTGATATCATTGAGCTCACAGGTCAGCACACTCCTTGTGAATACTATGAACCAGGTTGTCAACAACATCAAAATGCCTTGGAAAGCATGTTTCAGAAGCCAGAACCCAACATGAGTCAAATGCTGAGCATGATGAAGCTTCTGCCTCACGACACTGAATACCCATCTAAGTTCTTTGTTGAAGACCTAGAGTACCTGCCTCACACCATTTACCACATCATCAGGGAAAGACTCTATGGCCTGTCAAAGGACACTCATCTGCAGCGAAGCTTGAAGGAGCAATGAAGACTTTGGTTTTCTATATCTTCAATGGCATCAGCTTCAATGCTCAAGACTTCTTCATCAGGCAGTTGGCTGCGTCTGGCTCCGACATCTTTGGGTTGAAATTCTATGCTCCATGGGTCATGCGTCTGATCAAGCGTCACTCAGCCTTCAACTATTAGCCGTCTGCGTGCAATCATCTTATATTCTTGCCCGAGGTTGATCTGTCAGTTGAAGCCATTTACCCAGAGCCTGCTAAGGATCCCATTTATCTTCACAATGCTAATCACCAAAGCTTCACCCAGCCCATTGAAGGAATTCCAGCAGTGTCTCGTGTTTATCCCCTTGCTGGAAACACACGTGCCCCTCGTGCTCAAACTGATGCCACTGGTAGCACCATTGCGCAAAGGCCTCAAAGACGATCTCGTGTCCTCAATGACCGAGAGCTTCTCATCGCGCTGCATCAGAAATAGGACAAACATCATGACTTGCTTAAGCGTCAGATGCAAAGCCTCTTGGTGGATGTCAACCGCATTTGCAATCTTGCCACCAAGAATGCCTTTGTCACTCATGAAACCTGTCGGAGGTCGTGGAAGAGTTTGACCCTACTGAGTGCTGAAGCTGATCTGCACGACGATGGCTTCACCGAACGCTTCCAGTTTGACTCAACTCCTCCCAGAAATGCTCACTTGCATCAGACTCTCTCACTTGAAGACTCTGAATACTCGTCCTCAGCTGCGACCGTAAATGCCAGAGTCATCGATGACCAAGATGATGCAACTTCACCTCCTCCAACTTCAGCGCGTGATGACACTGCACCAAGTTCCTCTGCACCACCGGATCTCACCGACGCCCCTGCTGCCTCGCCTGCACCTCATGGGAACGAGTAGGCGCTCTATGTCTTCAAACCTTTTTGGTCCTCACTGACAAACGGGGGAGAAGCATATGAGTTGATAGTATTCAAGCGGGTCCATATGGATGGTTGCTTTACTTTTTGCTACTTTTGCCAAGTGCTTACAACTCTCGTTTTCGATACATTTGGTTCTTTGAGTTGTAACACTTAAACTCGATGGTCGTCTGCTACTTATTTGCTATTCTATGATGCGATGATAAATTCCGCATGTGCGACGATAAATTCTGCACTTAGATCATTTTGCAGATGTCCATTTTTCATTATGCATGTCATTATCTTCACATACTTTTCTTGCATGATGAATTGTCATCATAAGTTGAAGAGGATCTCCACAAGTACAGCCTGCCATGTGCATTTGCATACCAAAAGCAAATTACTTTTATGCACATCTTCAGGGGGAGCCTTTGCCACTTATGATGACAATCCCCTATCCTTTACAATTTCACATATTTTATTCTCCGTTGAAAACTTCAACTAGTTTGTCATCAATCGCCAAAAAGAGGGAGATTGTAAGTGCATCTAGTGCCACCCCTAGTTGGTTTTGGAGTATTGACGACAAACCTAGTTGAGGGACTAATGTGTTTGTGAGAATTGCAGGATAACACAGGTAGAAGTCCCTCATTGACTCGGTTTTCCTACCAGAGATGACCCCTAAAAATGTAAGAAGACATTGAAGTCAAAGGTGGTATGTGAAGACATTCACATTGAAGACTATGACAAGAGAAGACATCGCATGAAGACTATGGAGCGCGAAGACTTAGTTCTTTCGTCGTTCTTTTTCTTCTTTGTTGAGTCATAGGAACCACCGCACTATTAAGTGGGGTCCAAGTGAACCAGTCAGAATGACTGAATTGATGCTTAACCAAAATCTTATGTCTTCGAGTGAAGACTATGAGAGCAAATCTTGTCCAGAGTTGGATAAGTCAGCTTTGCTTGTAGCTCAAGTAAAGTTGCCGTGTGTGTTTGAAATCTGACCGTTGGAACACGTGTCAGTTCCTTAGTGACCAAGGGTCATTTAGGACAAATCAGGTCGGGTTGCCTAGTGGCTATAAATAGCCCACCCCCTACAACCATAAATGGTTGGCTGCTCAGAGTTAGTGCACGGCTTTTGTCGTTTGAGAGCAACCCACCTCGAAGCCTTTGAGAGAGAATTCCTTGTGAGGATAAAGCCCTAAACACCCAGAGCCAAAGAGTGTTAGGCATCACTTAAGTCTTCCTGTCTGTGTGATTTGAAGACTTATTACACTTGAGGACTATGAATCCTCCAGCCGGTTAGGTGTCGCGTTCTAAGCATCCAAGAGTCATTGTGGATCGCTGGTGAACGAAGTCTGTGAAGGTTTGGAAGTCTACCTTGAAGACTTACCTAAGTGATTGGGCGAGGACTGGGTGTCCTTAGCTCAAGGGGAATAAGGTGAAGACGAGGTCTTCTGAGTTGAATCTCAGCCTCCCTAACCAGACGTACAGTTTTCACAGCAATTGGAACTGGTCCAACAAATCATTGTCTTCAACGAGTCACTGGTTGCATCCTTCCCTTCCCTTTAAATACTGTTGGTCCTTGTGAAGTCATTGTATGATTGCTTTATCTTTTGTCTTCACTGAGTGACTGCTTGTTCTGATTGGCTTCACAATATCTTCCTACCTGATCTTTACTGCCTAGCTGCTATTAGTCATTTTGCTTTCACTCCATTGAATACTTGACTATGGTTTGCCTAGTGTAGTCTACCTTCCGCTGCATGGTAATAGGTTTATTTCTATCGTTTGTCTTCGAAACTTCCATGTTTTGAAGACTTCCATAAAAATCGCCTATTCACCCCCCCTCTAGTCGATCACTAGCACTTTCAGCACCCCGACGCCACTCAAATAAAAATGACAAGGCACGGGGAAACACGCTAGACCTGCGAGACGTATTGGAGGACAAAGCAAAACACGCAAGATCGATCTACGGATCACGAGGGCGCGCCACTACGCGAGATGATAACCGTCACGCCGGATACAATAAAAGTACATCCGGTCGGGCCGAACACAGCGGACAAGACTCATTCGAGCTGCGTCACGACATAGCCCACTACAGAGGCGCCGCACACCCCATATGCTTCACAGACGAAGTAATGGATCACCAAATCCCAGAGGGTTTCAAACCCGTAAATATCGAATCATACGACGGCACAACAGATCCTGTGGTATGGATCGAGGACTTCCTCCTGCACATCCACATGGCCCGCGGTGACGATCTACACGCCTTCAAATACCTCCCACTCAAGCTCAAAGGACCAGCTCGGCATTGGCTCAACAGCCTGCCAGTAGAGTCCATTGGCTGTTGGGAAGATCTAGAAGCCGCATTCCTCGACAACTTCCAGGGCACTTATGTGCGACCACCAGATGCCGATGACTTGAGCCACATAATTCAGCAGCCAGAGGAATCGGCCAGGCAATTATGGACACGGTTCCTGACAAAGAAAAATCAAATCGTCAACTGTCCGGATGCAGAGGCCCTAGTAGCTTTTAAACACAACATCCGCGACGAGTGGCTCGCCTGGCACCTTGGCCAGGAAAAGCCGAAATCTATGGCAGCCCTCATGACACTCATGACCCGCTTTTGCATGGGAGAAGACAGCTGGCTGGCTTGCAGCAATAACATATCAAAGAACCACGGTACTTCGGATACCAAGGATAGCAATGCCAGGTCATGTCGCAACAAACATAAGAGCCGCGTCAATAGCGACAATACCGAGGATATGGCAGTCAATGCCGGATTCAGAGGCTCTAAACCCGGTCAGCGGAAAAAGCCATTCAAAAGAAGCACTCCGAGCCCGTCCAGTTTGGACCGTATACTCGATCGCTCGTGCCAAATACATGGCACCCTCGACAAGCCAGCCAACCACACCAACAGGGAATGTTGGGTGTTCGAGCAGGCTGGCAAGTTAAACGCCGAAAACAAAGACAAGGGCCACATAGCGATGATGAGGAAGAGCCCCGGCAGCCGAACACCGGAGGACAGAAGAGGTTCCCCCCCACAAGTGCGGACGGTGAACATGATATACGCAACCCACATCCCCAAGAGGGAGCGAAAGCGTGCGTTAAGGGATGTATATGCGTTGGAGCCAGTCGCCCCAAAGTTCAACCCATGGTCCTCCTGTCCGATCACCTTCGATCGCAGGGACCATCCCACTAGTATCCGTCATGGCGGATTCGCCGCACTGGTCCTAGACCCAACCATCGACGGATTTCACCTCACTCAAGTCCTTATGGACGGCGGCAGCATCCTGAACCTGCTTTATCAGGACACAGTGCACAAAATGGGTATAGACCCCTCAAGGATCAAACCCACAAAAATGACCTTCAAAAGCGTCATACCAGGTGTAGAGGCCCATTGCACAGGCTCAGTCACACTGGAAGTGGTCTTTGGATCCCCGGATAACTTCCAGAGCGAGGAGTTAATCTTCGATATAGTCCCGTTCCGCAGTGGCTATCATGCACTGCTCGGGCGAACCGCATTTGCGAGATTCAACACGGTACCGCACTATGCATATCTCAAGCTCAAGATGATAGGACCTCGGGGGGTCATCACAGTCCATGGAAACACAAAGCGCTCTCTCCGCACGGAGGAGCACACTACGGCCCTCGCGGCAGAAGCGGAAAGCAGCCTCGTAAGGCAATCCACCAGTTCGGCGATTAAAGACCCGGACACCTTCAAGCGCGCCCGGAGTAATCGGCAACAAGACTGCTAGGCATGTTCCGAGCTCGCATAGCAATGCGGCCCCCACCCCAGTCCTAGCCAAACGGCGAAATCCGTGCCACGCGTACATCATTACGCATTGAAAATACCATGGGCACAAGTGGGGAGGGGGGCACGACTACGGCACATCCCAAGACACGGCTCAACCGCAGTAGGGGCTTCCCGCTTTGTTATTTTTCTCTCTTTTAGGACTTTACTCTCTGGAAACCCCGTCCGGCAGTACGATTGCTGGACACACGATACAACAACCAAGGAGGCAGAAAGCTACGTCGCATCATGGAATTCCCAGGTGGTCTCTGATAACAAGTGATACCTGCTTTAAATACCATTCCTCAGCTTGCCCTTGGAGGGGACATGTCAAATAGTCCTACTTTTTGCTTATCGCACTACTTGTATCATTTTGCTTCGACACACCTTTTTGAATAAACAATGCATATCACTAGACTATTATCGCATTCTCTATTCTTCTTATATATATATATATGTGTGTGTGTGTGTGTGTGTGTGTGTGTGTGTGTATGTTGATTCATGACATTCAGCACTCGTACACTCTGGTACGGCCAATACGCCAGGGGCTTAAGCGTACCCCATAATACGGCGTGAGAAGTCCGAACACTTTCGACAGTGCGGCACCCCGAACTTATAGCATTATATGCATCAGCTCCGAATCATGTCTTGGGTCAATAGTTGGGTTTGCTTGGCTCCCATGTTTTGGTACCTTACGTTCTGCTATATCGGCTAAGGTAGCACTGGGAGAACTACTGCGATCGTGCCCCGGTTCATCTGGGCAAGCACCTCAGTAGAGAAAGCTAAAACTGACTGTCATGATAAGGCAAGAGCTGGTCGCTGTTCGAGAGGTCTCGAGTCCCTAAAGACTTATGCCGCTTAGAGCGAGGAGTCGGCTTTGTCCGGCTTAAGGCGTGTATAGCGCCCCGAATTCGGCCTTCCGAATACTAGGGGATTCGCCAAAATTTAAAATTATAGAATTCTATGGCTAAGTGAGAGTGATAAAGCATTATAGTTCGATTGCCTTGTTCGTTGTGCTGACCACCTCCCTCGAAGGACCCAACAATGGGGAAAAGAGTGCTCAGGTTTATCCCGAACACCCCAGCACTCGTGGCATGGGGGCAGAAGCCGACGACTGGCCATCTCTCAGATTTGATAAACAATCGCACAGAAGGTAATATTTTAAATTCAAATAAGCGTTGCATAGCGCACATGAACAAGTTTTCATAATACATGATCACACGAGCAAGTTCATTCAAAAATTACATCCTTCGCACACTCGTTCGCCACAAGACGGGCAGCCTTCAGGACACCCTCATAATACATTTCGGGGTGGCGATGCTCCTTGCCCTGCGGCGGCCCCTCCTTCACTAGCTTCTCGGCGTCCATCTTGGCCCAGTGCACCTTCGCACGGGCAAAAGCCCGGCGTGCACCTTCAATGAAGACGGACCGCTTTATGATTTCCAGCCGTGGGCAGGCATCCACAAGCCGCCTCACTAGGCCGAAGTAGCTGTTGGGAAGGGAGTCGCCAGGCCACATCCAGACTATAAGGCCCCTCATGGCCTGTTCGGTCGCCTTGTGCAGCTCGACCAGTTGCTTCAGCTGGTCGCTCACAGGCATCGGGTGTTCGGTCCCAGTATACTGGGACCAGAACAACTTCTCCGTCGAGCTTCCCTCCTCGGCCTGGTAATACTTTGTGGCATCCGACACGCTGCGGGGGAAATCTGCGAATGGTCCTGGAGAGCTCCGGACTCGGGTAAGTAACAAGTAATTTACTTTCACATGCTTGCTTTGCATATTGAAGGCCTTACCCGCCGTTATCTTCCTCATCGCCTCAATTTCTGGAGGGACTTCTGGGCTTCAGCCTTGGCATACTCTATGCTCTCGAGGGCCGCGGCAAGCTCGGACTCTCGCATCTTCGAGTCAAGCTCCAAAGCCTCGTGCTTCTTCACGAGAGCTTGGAGCTCTTGCTGCACCTCGCCCACTCGTGCCTCTTGTTTTTCCTGCTCGGTGCGCTCCTTGGCCGCTTTGTTTTCGGCCTCGAACAACGCTTGCTTCAGGGTCGCCACTTCGGTCGTGGCCCCTGGCACATCCATGATGATCCTATCATTTCGCAACCGCATCTTGGCAAGACTGAGCTCTTTCTCGGACCGCTCGAGGTTCTGCCTCAGTGCAGCGACCTCCACCGTCAGTGCAGCAGAGGTTAGCAGCGAAGCCTGCATACGCATGCAGACACACTTATATTAGACTCCTGCAGATATTATTTGATCCTATATTCGGCTTTTCTTTGTGAACACCAAACAGAGCATCAGGGGCTACTGTCTATGCGGTAATATTTTCCTATATTTTAAATACTTATCTCAAAGCCTGATAGAAGGCTGGCACAGGCTTCAGTCAGTCCGCTCTTGGCGGACTGAACCTTCTTGATCACCACACTCATAATAGTGTGGTGCTCTTCGTCGATGGAAGCGCCGCGAAGCGCTCCCAGCAGGTTGTCCGGTGCCTCTGGATGGACAGATGTCACCGGCACGGGCGGCTTGCCCCTCTTGGAAGGGGGCCGCCTGCCGGAGTCCGAAACCACTGGAGGTTCCGGCGCGGCGTTCGGCTGGGGGCCGAACTTGGAGCCCTTGGGAGTTTTGCTCCCTTCGTGCCTGGAGTCCGGAAGGTCGCCTTGAGGCGCCTCCGGGACTGTCCCCCCCGGCTCGGTGCCCCTTGAGACAGTACTTCGACATCGTCTGTAGGGCGAGGAGAGGAGGCAGTTGGAAGTGTATCACTATCCATATCCGACGAGTCCAAGGAACCGTCCAACGAGGATACGTCGATACGGGCTCGGGGCGTACTGCATGATCATATTCGACGATTAGGAGAAGCAGTGCAATAAAAGTATGCTATGAGTTACTCTGGTATCCGAATACTTACGACTTCGCCAGGGGCTTAGCCCTGAGTAACCACTCGTCTTCGCCGTCGGTGGCGGTGGTGGAACAGTCCGGAAGGAGAGTCCTTCCCTTCTTGGACCATTCGGCCTCCCCGGTTGGGGCGGCCTTCCTTTTCTTGTCTCCCCCGTCTGGAGGGGGAGAATCTTAATCTTCCTCCTCCTCGTTTTCGCGGGAGGAGTGCGTCTCGGAGTTATCAGACGATGAGTCCGATACCACCTGGCGCCGGTAACTCTTTCGGGTTCCATTGGCCTTCTTCTTGGTCTTCTTCGGCACCTCATAAGGAGCCGGAGTCCGCTTCTCCGTCAGGAGAGCGTTCACAGGGTCTTCGAGCAGAGGGGCCGGACAATTAATCTGCTCCGATGTCTCCACCCAGTCCTGTCAAAGGCATGGGAGCTCAGCCCCCGCACATGGTTAAGCTATGGGAAATAAATACCCTACCAGATGTACATAACTTACCGGATTCGCAGAGCGCTTCGCGCTTAGCCCACGGTCCTCGGTAAGAGAAGGAGGGACCTCGGCGCCCTTGAACAGCACCTTCCAGACGTCCTTATGCGTCGTGTCAAAGAGCTCGTGTAGAGTCTGGTGCTGGGCCGGGTCGAACTCCCATAAGTTGAAAGCCCGTTGTTGACACGGGAGGATCCGGCGGAAGAGCATGACCTGGACTATGTTGACAAGCTTAAGTTTCTTGCTTATCATGTTCCAGATACACTTCTGGAGTCCGTCCAGCTCCACCGATGAGCCCCAGGACAGGCCCTTCTCCTTCCAGGAAGTGAGCCGCGTGGGGATTCCGGGTCTAAACTCGGGGGCCGCCACCCAGTTGGTGTCGTGCGGCTCGATGATGTAGAACCACCCCGATTGCCACCCCTTTATGGTCTCCACGAAGGAGCCCTCGAGCCATGTAACGTTGGGCATTTTGCCCACCATGGCTCCGCCGCATTCCGCTTGTTGGCCGCCTACTACCTTCGGCTTGATATTGAAGGTCTTCAGCCATAGGCCGAAGTGGGGTCGGATGCGGAGGAAAGCCTCGCACACGACGATGAACGCCGAGATGTTTAGGATGAAATTCGGGACCATATCATGAAAGTCCAGCCCATAATAGAACATAAGGCCGCGGACGAATGGATGGAGGGGAAACCCCAGTCCGCGAACGAAGTGGGGGAGGAAAACCACCCTTTCGTGAGGTTCCGGGGTAGGGACGATCTGCCCCGCGGCTGGCAGCCGGTGCGCGATATCCGCGGCTAAGTATCCGGCACCACGTAGTTTTTTGATGTGTCCCTCCATGACGGAGGAGACCAACCACTTGCCTCGCGCTCCAGACATGTTTGGAGAGAGTTGAGGAGAAGGATGTGGACTTGGGCGCTAGAGCTCGAGTGCGCGAAAATGGATGAGCAAGGAGGAAGAAGGCGTGGGTAGAAAAAGGTGAAACCTTATCCCTTTATAAGGGCGGACGAAACTATGCGCCCCCACCAGCCTGGTAAAACTCACTTATCCCCCAAGCGTCGTAATTGATGGCGCGGTTGGGTTACCCATGTCCGTATTGATGGGAATCCCGTAATAAGGGGACATGATCTCTGCTTTGACAAGACGTGCCAAGGAAACCGCCTCGCGAAACACGCTGAGATAGGTTATGAAAAACGATTCGAATAAAGACCTGACTGTGGTGTGATGTCACACTACGGGGTACGTCAGCATATTAGATTTGTCTAAATATTATTCTCTCTACGGTGGTATGTGGAACTTGTTTTGCAGAGCCGAACACGATCCGCGTGTTCAAAATCTTCTATGAAGTATTCGGAGGAGCAACCCGCCTTGCAATGCCGAAGACAATCTGCGCGCTGGACTCATCGTCATTGAAGCCTGGTTCAGGGGCTACTCAGGGAGTCCTGGATTAGGGGGTATCCGGACAGCCGGACTATATCCTTTGGCCGGACTGTTGGACTGTGAAGATACAAGATTGAAGACTTCGTCCCGTGTCCGGATGGGACTCTCCTTGGCGTGGAAGGCAATCTTGGCAATACGAATATGTAGATCTCCTTCCTTGTAACCGACTCTGTGTAACCCTAGCCCCCTCCGGTGTCTATATAAACCGGAGGGTTTTAGTCCGTAGGGCAACATACAATCATACCATAGGCTAGCTTCTAGGGTTTAGCCTCTCAGATCTCGTGGTAGATCAACTCTTGTACTACTCATATTATCAAGAATAATCAAGCAGGACGTAGGGTTTTACCTCCATCAAGAGGGCCCGAACCTGGGTAAAACATCGTGTCCCCTGCCTCCTATTACCATCTGCCTTAGACGCACAGTTCAGGACCCCCTACCCAAGATCCGCCGGTTTTGATACCGACATTTCATTATTCAATATAGCATACATGTCATCACCATAATCATTATATATAGGAACTTTGTTGTCATAATCAATTGCAACCTCCTTCAAAATAGCGGATTCGTCATTAAATAAGGTCATGACCTTCCCAAATCCACTTTCATCAATATAATCATCATAAATAGGAGGCATGCAATCATCATAATAAATTTGCACATCAAATCTTGGGGGACTAAAAATATCATCTTCATCAAATATAGCATCCCCAAGCTTATGGCTTTGCATATCGTTAGCATCATGGATATTCAAAGAGTTCATACCAACAATATTGCAATCATAGTCATCATTCAAATATTTTGTGCCAAACATTTTATTGACTTCTTCTTCTAGAAACTGAGCACAATTTTCCGAACCATCATTTTCAAGAAAGATACTATAAAGATGATCAATAATATGATGCAACCTCAATTCCATTTTTTTCATGTAGTTTTCTTTTATAAACCAAACTAGTGATAAAACAAGAAACTAGAAGATTCAATTGCAAGATCTAAAGATATACCTTCATGCACTCACCTCCCGGCAACGGTGCCAGAAAAGAGCTTCGTTGACGAGGTGTGAGTGCCGCTTACCTAACCTCCCCGACAACGGTGCCAGAAAAGAGATTGATGTCTATTACGCAACTTTATTCTTGTAGACTCGTGTTGGGCCTCCAAGCGCAGAGTTTTGTAGGACAGTAGCAATTTTCCCTCAAGTGAATGCCCAAGGGTTTATCAATCCGTGGGAGGTGTAGGATGAAGATGGTCTCTCTCAAACAACCCTGCAACCAAATACAAGAAATCTCTTGTGTCCCCAACACACCCAATACAATGGCAAATTGTATAGGTGCACTAGTTCGGCGAAGAGATGGTGATAAAAGTGTAATATTGATGGTAGAAATATATTTTTATAATCTGAATAAATAAAAATAGCAAGGTAGCAAATAGTAAACGGGCTCAAAAACGGTGTTGCAATGCTTGAAAATGAGGCCTAGGGTCCGTACTTTCGCTAGTGCAATCTCTCAACAATGTAATATAACTGGATCATATAACCATCCCTCAACGTGCAACGAAGAATCACTCCAAAGTTCCTATCTAGCGGAGAACATACGAAGAAATCGTTTGTAGGGTACGAAACCACCTCGAAGCTATTCTTTCTATCCAAGAGTTCGTACTAAAATAACACCAAATAATTTCAGATTCATAATACTCAATCCAACACAAAGAATCTCAAAGGGTGCCCCAAAATTTCTACCAGAGAAACAAAAGACGAGAACGTGCATCAACCCCTATGCATAGATTACCTCAATGTCACCACGGGAATCCGCGAGTTGAATGCCAAAACACATATCAAGTGAATTAATATGATACCCCATTGTCACCACGAGTATTCATATGCAAGACATATATCAAGTGCTCTCAAATCCGTAAAAGTATTCAATCCGATAACAACATCTCAAATGGAAAACTCAATTCATCACAACAAGATAGAGAGGAGAAAACATCATATGATCCGACTATATTAACAAAGCCCGCAATACATCAAGATCGTGACATCTCAAGAACACAAGAGAGAGAGAGAGAGAGAGAGAGAGAGAGAGAGAGAGAGAGAGATTAAACACATAGCTACTGGTACAAACCCTCAGCCTCGAGGGTGGACTACTCTCTCCTCGTTGTGGTGGCCGCCGGGATGATGAAGATGGTCACAGGTGATGATTCCCCCCTCCGGCAGGGTGCCGGAATGGGGTCTAGTTTGGTTTTTGGTGGCTACAGAGCCTTGCGACGGCGGGACTTCTGATCTAGGTTAACCCCCGAGGGGTTTTGAAATATTTGGGATTTTATAGGGCAAATAGGGGGGTGCGGGAGGCCACCGAGGTGGGCACAACCCACCTGGGCGTGCCTGGCCCCCCAGGCGCGCCCTGGTGGGTTGTGTCCCCGTCAGGGCACCCCCAGGTGCTACTCTAGCCCATTGGTGGTCTTCTGGTCCATAAAAATCCTCAAAAAGTTTCGCGGTGTTTGGACTTCGTTTGATATTGATTTTCTGCCATGTAAAAAACAAGCAAAAAACAGCAATTGGCACTAGGCACTGGGTCAATAGGTTAGTCCCAAAAAAATATAAAGTTGCTATAAAATGATTGTAAAACATTCAAGAATGATAATATAACAACATGAATACTTCATAAATTATAGATATGTTGGAGACATATCATGCACCATGCAACTTGAGTAGACAAGGACTCACTGAAGCAGTTGATCCCGAGGCCGTCGGCTTGGGGGCAAGCCACTTCCCAGGCGGAGGGGGGGTGTCAACGCGTCATCTACCACTGAAGAGGTAGTTGTGCATGAGATTGAGCAGGAAGAAGAGAATTCGACTCATGAGCTCAATTCTAGACCTAGTAGGCATCGCACTTTACCCTAGTGGCTTGCATGTCCAAATTGGTCCGGTTAACGGGTGTAACATCAGTCCATTCAATTAGCTGAGTGTATGTGTGTTACTGCCGTGTGGGAGGTTGGGTGGTAAACTACAGCTAATTCAATCCATCTCTAAGAGCATCTCCAAAGGAAGATGCAAATTTGGAGATGTAAAAAATTACATCTCCAAAAAGTACGTTCTGCATCTCCAAAAAAGTGCTAACTCCAACAGATGATGTATATTGGAAATGTAGAAGAGCAACTCCAATAGATGATACAAAATGAAGATATAAAATTATACTTCAACTAGTACTTCATTTCAAACATGTAACTCAAACATAGCAGAATCAACTACTACTTCATTTCAAATAAATTAAACATAGTTTTAAACATAATTCAACTACTACTTCAACTAATTCGAAATACTTCATTCATCAAGTTCTTCGAGAGCTTGACGCCAAAGTGTCCGGACAGCTTCGCCTGCACGTCGAAGAACCCCGTCTTGCTCTTCGGGAGCTACTTCGGCGGCATGGTGTGCGACGGGGCGGCGACGGGGTCGAATCGGGCATCGACGAGGTCGGCGACGACGTGCGGTGGGCGGGCGGAAGTGGGGTGTGGTGGGCGGGGGCGACGAAAACATGGTGGGAGCGGCGGAAACATGATGTGGGAAGCGACGGTGGGGCTTGGCAGCGGCGAGGTCGGGCAACGATGGGGTCGAATCGGGTAGCGACAAGGTCGGACGACATGGGGAGTGGAGGAAACACGGCAAGCGGCGGCGGCCGGAGGTGGGGTGGGGAGGCAAGGGCTTGGTGCCGGCAGAGGAGCGGCGCAGGGGCCGAATCGACGGCGAGGAGAAGAGGAGAAAAAACCGCCGACTCGCGGCATCGGGCGGCGGCCGACGACGGAGGAGCATCGGAACCGGCAGCGGGGGCGACGACGGGGCCGGATCTGGCACGGGGCGACTGCGGCGTGTGTGGTAGGCGGGCGGGCGGGCGTCGACGACGGTGTGGCGGGAGGTGGGAGGAAGAAGGGAGAAAAGTGAAAGGAAACGATGGTTGGCGCGCGACTGTCAAATATACGTCTTCTGTAGGTGAAGATTTATATTTGCACCCGAAGTGTTGCATTTTACATCTCTAAAAGGCGGAAATGCATTTTTTTATCTATATCATCTGTTGGAGAGGTGTTTGTGGGCACTGAGGATGCAAAAATTAGGTATTTTTAAATCTACATTTTTCATTGGAGATGCTCAAGTGCATGCAAAAGGTCTCAATTTCCAAGGGACGAGACTTGCCTGCTCCCTCGTCGTGTGCCTATCCGTGCTCCCGTTTACCTGGCTTGATTTGATTGGAACAAAATAAGGCCCGGCCCCACCCCCTTAAAATCAGGGGAGGAGATGATTAGATTAAAAAAAAGGAAAAAAGACAGCCGTAGGATGAAGTGGGAGCACGGATGAGAGCAGGGAGGGAGCAGGCAAGCCGGATCCATTTTCAAGTGCACGTACACGCGTCACTACCGGTGCATGGCCCACCTGTCAGCCGTTCAAATAAGCCGGGCCCGGCGAATAGCAAGGGAGCCAGGGAGGTGGTGACCGGCTCTTCGTTGCTGGTCGGTGGTGGGTACGCCGTACGCGTGAGAAACCGCGGCAGCGGGCAAGAAGCGCAACCGAAGGCAACGAAATCGCAGTTCTTAGTACTTACTCCAAACAACGCGTCGCCATCCGCGTCCGCTTTCCGTTTCTTCCATTCCACCTCCCCCCACCCAAGCCCACAAAACAAAAGCGCCCCCACGAGGAACCTCGCGCGTTCCTCCAATCCCCTCCTCGCCGCCGCTCTCAAATTCATACACCGCCCCTCCCGCCGCAGGTATGCTCCCGTGCTCCAGTGCCTCTCCCGTGATCCGGGAGATATTTTCCTTAGATTTTTTGGGGGAATTTCTTTGCGCGATAGCAGGAAGAGAAACCTCGCACCGGTTCCTGCTCTACGGGGGCGGGATTGATTGGCGCGGGCCGCGGGGGTCATCGAGTTCTTAGGAGATCGATCTTGCTAGTCCGTCGGATAGAGCGGTTCTTTCGCGATGAATCCTTCCGTACAAACCCGATGCGGTCCCTGTTTTTTGCCCTACCACTCGCATCTGCTCTCGATCTGGGAATGTCGGTGGAGCAAAGGTAGCGTGTTCAGTTGCTCTATGTGCAAATTGATGTTTCCCGGTGATTAGAAGTTTCGCCCTCCGAATTTGTGTGGTCGTGGTTCGGCCACAATCAATGCGCAGAGTCAACGATTTGCGTTGTCCCTGTGGGATTCAACAGCCTGAGGTGCTAGCGGCGACTGGAAAAGGCATGTCTAATCGGAAGCCAACTTTGTCATAGCGTGCCACAATTTTTTTTGCCAAACTAGTCTAACCTTTGGGTGCACATATTCTTAGCCACACTTTGGCTTGGCCAAGAGAATCTTGCTGCACCTTGAAGTGCGGCAAAGCATGGCTGGGAACCAAACAGCCCCTAGGATTCTGTGTCTGTGTGGAAGCAATAGGTAGGCAGAATCCATTCTGTCAATTGGATACAGTTGACTATGCTAGCTCCCTTCGAGCTGCCAAAAGAATTCTCTTAGATTTTTAAGAACATATGCCTTCACTGACTTTGGAGGAGATGGCATATAAGTTAGTTCAGTTCTCTCCTGATTGGAGAGATATTGCAATGTGCCAATGTCCATGAGAGTAACCACCCAATTCTCTGCTCTATAATTATGACTCTACTAGTCCAGTTATAACATTGGAGTACTTGTTTTAAACTCAACATCCATTTCTATACTGCACAGGTATAATTAGATATTAATCATGCCACTACTTGTTTTAAGCTAGTCATCCATTTCCATTTTGCACACGTATCATCAGATAATAATTATATGCGCAATCATTGGTTCAAAGATACAGATCCAAATTCAATGTAAGTGGACAAGTAGTTATACTTATACCATATATTGTTATAACATATACTCCCTCCGTAAACTAATATAAGAGCATTTGGATCACTATTTTAGTTATCTAAACGCTCTTATATTAGTTTACAGAGGGAGTACCATATATTGTTATAACATATAGATATATGGGTAAATGCATATCAAGTGTGCCGTATGCAAACCTGGATACATTAAAGAAAATGATTACACAAATCATTATCCACCGATAAATAAGTTGATGTTAGCATGTACACATTTTACAGCTAAGTTAGTTATTAGAGGCTTCCCTCATGTGGTCATGTTCCCCTCAATTGCTGCTTTGGTGTCTGTTAAATATATGGTCAATGAAATAGAGTCTGGTTTTATACAATTCATATTTTTGTAGATTGTATCTATTTCGTATAATTCTACATTGCTGACATTATGCATAGCTGTGCCTAGAAATTACACTCTATTTTCGACTTTTTGCTGATATATTTCATATTTGTTTGTCTATAACATCTGAATTTATACCAATACATATTGTTGAACATTATTTAAAGTTCATTTTGTCCTGTTTTTTACCTATAGGTTGGGCATGACGCATATGTTTCCAAATGGAGGTGCCTCGTCCAGCTCAACCTCTGTGAGCAGCCAGAGGAGCGAGACAGATGATGACAAGATGATTGCAATGGTTCTTGAAGAAGAATATGCGAAGCTAGATGGTGCTATGGCCAAGCGCCTTACGAATTTGACATCTATTCCTGTAAGATATTGCATGCCTGCTGTGCTATTTACTTCTGTTACCCTTCCCTTCCCTTGCTAGAACTGTTAAATTTGTGTTTGTCGGGCAGTCTTTTTGTTTTTCTCTACGGTATGGTATTGGTTAAATAAAATTAACTGTGTGTGCTTGTTACCTGAAATTCCTTACTTTGGCACATTGACAGCATGTTCCCCGGATTAATACATACTTCCCAACATATAGTGATGCCACCATGGATCATCATCGTCTTCATGACAGGTAAACTTTGATGATTCTTACATGCTTTACTCTGGTACAGTTTTCACTTCTGTTCTTGCAAAGTTGGATGATTCCATCCTTTCACAGGATTCTTTTGGTAAACATTTGGGCATGTATTGAGAGTCCAGAAGTCGGTCATAGCTTTACAAGTCCATAGCAGTTGAGCCAAAGGCTAAAAGCATTTAATTTTTTAAATGAAAAAACATGTTTATTTTGCATCACATTGGGGATTCTATGTCAGATTTTTTAAAGGCGCCAGGGAAAACTATGGGGCTCGGTTTGGATGTAGATATTGAAGCGCTCGGCATTGCATTGCCTTCAATTCCAAATATCTCAGGACATTGGTATTGAGCTTCAAGGCCAATACTAGTGTTTGGTTGTTCATATATTTGGCACTTGGAATCCAAGGGGGCAACCATTCCAGTTCTTGTTTGGATGGACAACGAATGGAATTGCACATTTATAAGAGTATGAAGAATATACTTTGTTGTACAGTTTGGAAATCAAATCTGCACATCATGCGCATAAATTTTATCAACGCTGGAATGCCCTGCCTTTTCTTTACTTGATCTCACATTGCTCAGTAAGCAAGAATATAGTCAAACGATAGTGCCCGGTGAATTCTTCCTCTCACGTGCGTGCAGCACAAAGAGGAAGCATTCAAAGCTCAAATAATTGGGCCAGCTGACCAACAAAGCAGCTTCATACAGAACCGGGCAACACCGATCTTTTTCTAATGCAATCGAAGCTCAAATATTCGTAGCAACCACAGCGATAATTAACATCTAAGAATTAATGGGGCAGCAGGAGAGGATGTGCAGGGATGGGCGAGGGGATGCTGCCGTGGGGTGCAGGACGAGGTAGCATGCTCCATTAGAGGGGATGCAGTGGAAAACACATCTGGGTGAGAGGGATGCCATGAGGAGGAATAATCTACGCATCTGCGATGTAAGGAGGCACAGTGGCATGTTCTGGGAGAGGCACTGCAAGGGGATGGCCGGAGGGATGAGGGCCGTGGCGAATCGGAAGGAGGGGTCCTGCAGGGGAGGGATCAGATATGGAGGCCACGTCAACAACCACGGAAAGAGTAGTGGGACATCGGGGGTGGACAAAGGACTGTTGTGGAGAAGAAAGAAAGGAGCACCTCCCTGCGCCGCCGTGGACCTCCGCCTGGGGTGTGTCCTTCCTCGGTCTCCTGATTCCTCCCATGTGGTCGCCATGCTCCTTTTCTTGTACAGGATGGAGCGAATGAGCAAGGGATAGAGGATTTGGCCAAATACAGAGCACTGGGGCTAGCGCGAGTGTTCGGGAGAAGGTTATGATATCGAGCCTGGATATCCAGGCTACCCAAAGAGCTGTCGGGTCAGGCAAATGCCAATGCCAAATTCCGGCCTTGAATGCCAACATCCAAACGGGGTGTGGAATAACATTCTGAGTATGCATCTAAATCATATCCTATGTCCTCTCTTTGGGCATTTCAACTAAATGGTTTGCCTACATATGGGAACAGTCTTTAGCCTGTCTTTACTCACTGCACCCTACAGAAATAGCTAAGCTGGCCTCGAATCACCCACAACCTGTTTCGGTGAATTTTGCATTGCTAACACATGTATTATTCTCATAGTTCCTAATTAATGAGAATCTTTTGTAGGTTAAATGCATATGGCTTGTTTGAAGTGAGGGTATCAGGTGATGGCAATTGTCAGGTTTGTGATTTTTGTAAAGCAGAATTTGATTCACTGGATGAAATTATATGATCTTCTGAAGTTCTTACCTATATGTTTATCTAAGGATACAATTATTTTTTCCCTGTAGTTCCGTGCACTCTCAGACCAGCTATATCGATCACCTGAGTATCACAAGCATGTTCGGAAAGAGATAGTGAAGCAGGTATATCGATCACCTAGGCATATTGAAAGTACCACTTTATGTTTTTTTAACACTGGGAAGGGATCAGAAGGTCCTCGAAACTGCTGCATTTATATGAAATGACAGTATACTACAAGGAACCTGAAAGAAAAAAAATACAAACGCATCCTAAAGTACCACTTTATGTTATTGCACTCATCTTGCTAAACTGCAATGTCACACATGCATCTTAAACTTTATGGTGAATGCCCCCTTATAATTCTTTTGTGTGATTTATAAATAAGCAGATTTTCAATATTATTAGGCTATAGTTGTGTCCATATGCTGACAATTATCTTCTTTGAGACTTGAAGGCTTATGTGTGCCATTTTCTTTCTTCTGCAGCTCAAGGCGTGCAACTCTTTGTATGAGGGGCATGTCCCAATGAAATATAAACACTATTGCAAGAAGATGAAAAAGTATGCACTATTGTGGGCTTCATTTTGCTTGCAGAGTACTTCAATGAAAACAGTTCATGCTTGTGCTTTTGTATTTAATTATTCATGAATCTGAATCTCATCTTCTCCAGATCTGGGGAATGGGGAGACCATGTCACATTGCAAGCAGCTGCTGATAAGGTGAACTCTCTTTCACATTCATTGTTTCCATCATTTCTTTGCTAAACTGAAAGTTAGCTAACTTCCTGCACTGCTGCAAGATTTTCTGCCTTTTATATTACCTTTGTGTATTATTCCTATTTTTCTCGCATTCTACTGAAGTAGGAGTACAAGTTAATCTGTTCTGTTGATGGAACTTCTGATGGTCTCTTTATTGTCTCATCTGATTAATACTTTACTTGTACACCACATGTGAAATTTTAACTTGTCTCACTAGAAGTTATACATCTTTGGTGAATATACTATCACAGTATCTTAATTTTGTACCCTCAGAGGGAATAATATCTTGACAAGCTTAGCCCCATTGAGAAAGAAGACGCCTAATGTTTCTCTTTGCTTTTGGCAGTTTGCTGCGAAGATATGCCTTCTTACATCTTTCAGAGATACCTGTTTTGTTGAAATTGTTCCACAGTATCAGGCTCCACAAAGAGGTAACGTTTTGGCCTCTGCCAAGGAACAAACAAGTATTGTGCATATCTACATAAAAAGGCAGTAGTCGCAATCACAATCTTCAGTGGATTATTGCCCACATCAAATCTGTTGCACACAATTTGCGAAACATAAAATATATATCAGTTGCAGGCATCCCTAAGCATATCTGTGATTACTGCATACAACTGTTAATGAAAAAAAGTAACTGGTTATGATGGCTGACTCCTTAAGTTACATGTTTTTCAGAGCTTTGGCTAAGTTTCTGGTCTGAAATTCACTACAACTCACTATACGATGCACGAGGTCAGAAATAGAATGTCCTTATCTTTAATTGTAAGAACTGAATACATCAGTTTGTATACTATTGTATATCCATTTCTCAAGAAAAGGAAATTACTTGTTGCTTTGTAGATCTCCCGAGCAAGTACAAGCCTAGAAAGAAGCACTGGTTGTTTTAGATTCACGTGTTGCTTCAGGCTTGAATTTTATCACATGGCCTTTTCGATATTGCCGGCTGGCCACATCCTGGAGAGAGGACACCTACCTCTGATTTTCTCCACTGGAGATCTGAGTAATTGGATTATTGGATGCGTTCCTTGGTGCAGTCATATGATCACATGTAGTTCGATACTGAAACCGAGGTTGCTTCCTTGTGCATAGATATTTATACTAACAGATAGGTTGATTGTATACATGTTCGTTCATTGTTACATTTTTATGCAATGCTGCTATATGTTATTCCATTCACTTTGTTTATGGGAAATTCTCAGACTGGACTGTGCACCTTTAGTAGCTAGTAATGTGCGTGAGCATGAGACAGCTCCGCTACACGATTTCGGGGACACCAACGAGGTTACATTTTCGGGGCCTGATATCGGTACAATGCCACACACCGGTCGCATCGGCTCCCCATGAAGGCGCACAGGTTACATAGTGTGCTCACACGCATTACTCCCTCCATTCGGAAGAGCTTGTTGCAGAAATGAATTTATCTAGACGTATTTTAGTTCTAGATACATCCATTTTCGAGACAAGTAATTCCGAGAGCTTGTTGCAGAAATGAATTTATCTAGACGTATTTTAGTTCTAGATACATCCATTTTCGAGACAAGTAATTCCGAACGAAGGGAGTATATATCATGCCTAGTAGGATGCAGATGTTCTATGAGATCATGACTCCATATACATAACTCTTAACAAACTTCACCTTGCTGAAAATTCCTCAGCTTAAATTCGTTTGTGTAAGTTAAATGTACGCAAGATACATGGCGGACGGACGGCCTCCTCGCCAACCGATGGGCCCAAGATATCCCAGGCGTCGTGGGGCTCCAGGAGATTGGGCAGTACCTGCAGCTATGGCATTAGATCGAGCACACCACTCTCTCCGTGGAGCCAGACCGCTTAACCTGGAAGTGGAGCGCAAACGACACCTACTCAGCCAAATCTGCCTACCTCGCCATGGAGGACGGCCTCCTTGCCAACCGATGGGCACAAGATATCCAAGGCGTCGTGGGGCTCCAGGAGATTGGGCAGTACATGCAGCTATGGCGTAAGATCGAGCACACTACTCTCTCCGTGGAGCCAGACCGCCTAACCTGGAAGTGGAGCGCAAACAGCACCTACTCAGCCAAATCTGCCTACCTCGCCACTTTCCACGGCTCCATCGCATGCGACGCGTGGAAGCTCACCTGGAAGTGCTGGGTGCCCTCGCGTGTCAGGTTCTTCCATTGGCTAGCTCACCTGGATCGCTGCTGGACCGCCGACCGCCTCGCCCGCCGCAGCTTGCCGCACCCCGCGCGTTGCCCCCTTTGCGACCAGGCGCCCGAAACCATGAACCACCTCCTCCTTGTCGGCAGACCTGGCATGAGGTGTTCAGTTGGCTCCGGGCCCCATGCCCCCCGCCTGCTCATGAGCCATCCCTCAACAACTGGTGGCAATCCGCAAGACAGCTCGCGCCCAAGCCAATGCGCAAAGGCCTTGCTTCTGCGGTCCTTCTAGTCCCCTGGATGCTTTGGAAGCACCGCAACGACTGCGTCTTCAATCATGGCCGCCCCCTCATTGCTGACTTGCTCGCAAAGATCAAGGAGAAGGCCGCCCTTTGGGCTGCCGCTGGCGCGTTAGGGCTTAGAGCCATCATCCCGCAAATCTGGGACGTCAATTGACTATCTTCATCCCGAACTGTAACCGCCTCCCAGGAGGATTGTAATTATTAACCCCCCTTCTTTTCAATACAATGAAACGCAAGCTCTTTTGCGTTTTCTCGAAAAAAGTTTCATGTACATTGGATGAGTTTACACTTTGAGTAGTGTTACCACATGCTATTCTAGTCCTTTAATTTCTATTCACAATCAACACTAAGCAAAATTAAGTTTCTCTTTGCTCTACTTTGTGCTTCAATTTTTTTTGACAAAAGAACTATAAGAGAGACTATAGTATAATTGGTGCAACAAACCCAAATTGCAAGTATCATGCCTTGAACTAGGGGGGGTGGGAAGGCATCTGTCCCTTTTCACCACTAGGCTATGCCTTAGTCCGCGTCACACATACAAGTTACCTGAACTCAACATGATTGCTCTTTTATTGTCTGTCTATATCTTGAAGAAATTTCACTATTACTTGTAGCAATCCCGATAACATCGAAGTTTGATAAAAATACCGGAGATCCAAACCGTTCAAAGTTGCCGACAAATTTTGAGGTCCTATTTTTGTACCAAGCTTTCCGAAGTCATCTTAAGGCCACACTCCGTCTTAGAGCGGTGATTTTGGCCTTGGCGGCGAGATGCTATTCCAACATCTCCATCTCGGCCTTCACATGGCCGTGCTCCGCTTCCTTCCAAGGCTCGAGGATCAGTGACGAGGAGAGCATTGGTGTCACCGCGTCCTCCTCATCAGCTGCCAACTTCGAGGAGGGCAACACATGCAACTCTACCTTTAAGTTCATTCTAGCCAAGAGTGGCGACTTAGCGGACAACGAGGCCATCAACGACCATGGATGGTGGGCCTCAACAATAGCTTCCTAACTCATGATAGCCACGGGCTGGGACGAGGTGCCCTGTGATTCGCAAAAAATGTCTGTAGGAAATCCCCATCTCGATCAAATGACGTTGGACCACGCGGAAACGTGACAAAAGGGCATTTTTATAAGGCCACCTAGCATACTAGGGCAAAGCTAAACACTCTCTAAAATAGTGGGAAACTTGAATAGTGGGAATCAAGTAAGGGGCAGTAATTCTAAAAATTCCTTATTTTTCTAATTCTAAAAAATGACACCAACGGGCACCAAAACTCCCATTAGTGGTTACCATGTCTGCTAACAAGCTCAACGACCATAAGTGGAGGTACCCCTTCACTAGCATTTGGATATCTCGTTAGTGGAGGGGTTTTGGGCGTGTCGATACAGATTCGTTCTCCAATAATCAGCTTCTCCCAGTTTCCCCTCTGTGGCTTCGTTCCTCCTTTTTCACTATAGCGCAGTTGACTCTCAGGATGTGCTAGAGTCGATGGAAACACTAAATCGAGAATGAGCCTTGGGGGGGGGGGTCTCTCGAAAGAGACTAGCTTTCGCCAACAACGAGCACTACAAACAAAAGACACGTCCGCGACATTTTGGGCCGAACGAATTTTTTTCTGTCATACATATGACACTTCTATGACGATAATTGTGACAAAACCCGGTATCATCATAGATGTGGTGGGCTCCTACTTCTATGACAAAAAATTATGACATAAAATGGGCTTTTCATCCTGAGCGGGCCGGAGACGCAGCTGCATGACATTCTTTGGGCCGTCCATGACGGAAAAAACCGTGGTAGAAGCGAGGGGGAGGAAAATTTCGGGGAGTTCCCGGTTACGGTGGGAGGTCGGGGGCCGAGCGATGCGCGTTTCTCTCGTACACGTGCGCGCGTGTGTGCGAGGCGTTGGCTCTAACTGAACCCGAGCGAGGCGTTGGGCTCTAACTGAACCCGAGCGATTGCACTGCAGGCTACGCGTTATTGAACCCGAGCGAGCGATCGATGGCTGTTAACTGAACCCGATCGAGCGATTCCTTCGCTACTGCTGCTAACTGAAGCCGATCGATGCTGCCTCTGGATGAACAGCGAGCGTTGCAGGGGGGGTTGGATGAACATTTCCCGGTGGGGGTGGATGAACAGGACCCCGTGGTGTTGCCTCTGGATGAACAGGACCCCGATCGATCGAGCCGGTTGGGGCTGGATGAACAGACCCCGTGGAGGGCTGGATGAACAAGACCACCCCGTGGAGGGTTGGATGAACAGTAGACGGTGGAGGGCAGGATGAACAGTAGTGTAACGCCCCGAGACCGATATGCCAGGTGTCCTCCAGTTATTCGATCTTGTTGCGTTGTCATTGCTTGCGTGTCATGCATTGCATATCATGTCATCATGCGCATTTCATTTGCATACATGTTCGTCTCATGCATCCGAGCATTTTCCCCGTTGTCCGTTTTGCAATCCGGCGCTCCTATGTCACCCGGTGTCCCTTTCTACCTCTTTTTCATGTGCGGGTGTTAAACGTTTTTGGATTGGACCGAGACTTGCCAAGCAGCCTTAGTTCCCTACCAGTAGACCGCCTGTCAAGTTTCGTGCCATTTGGACTTCGTTTGATACTCCAACGGTTAACCGAGGGACCGAAAAGGCCTCATGTGTGTTGCAGCCCAACATCCTTCCAAAGTGGCCCAAAACCCACCTAAACCCTCTCCATCATCTCGGTCGTTCGATCACGATCGCGCGGCCAAAAACCGCACCTCATTTGGACTCTCCTAGCTCCTCCTATGCCTATAAATAGCCCCTCCTCTCAAATTCACGGGTCTTCTTCCCCCTAACCCTAGATCAGCTCCACCTCGCCGCCGGACACGTCCGATACGGACCGGA
>NC_041382.1:504326322-504338789 GCF_002162155.2 Triticum dicoccoides | reverse complement strand
CGGCCACCTTGCCCTCGCCGCCCGTCCTCGTCTCCTCCGCCGCCCTCACCGGATCCGGCGAGATCCGGCCGGCCCGCTCCTCTCCACGCCAAGTCCGGCGACGTCCCCATCTCCGGCGAGTTCCCCGGCCAACCTCGGGGCGCACGCGTGCTACAGTACCGGATCCAGATCTGGAGTTTTGCCTCGGTTGACTTTCTCCCGGAACCCTAACTAAATTGCATTTTTCATTGTGCCGTAACTTTGCATCCGTAACTCCGTTTGGGCGTGTAGCATATCAAAATGTTCGTCTCAGAGAGTAAATCATTTCATCTCATTGCATCATTTTCATTTGAGCTCATCGTGATGCCCAAAATGCTGTTGGAAGAGAGCTATTTGAGATAATTGTCAGATCTGCTGCATCAAATAGCTATTTGTCATTTTTGCCATGATTAATGTGTGCATGATATGCTCCTGAGTTCTACATGAGTTTTGTTATATGCCATGCCATCTTTACAGAGGTGCTTACCATGTATTTTTGTGATGTGTGTGGTGACTAGCACAAGCTTGCAAAGTAGTGCATTCGTTAATGCTGATTTCAGGGACTTAGAATTTCTCTAAGTCCTTGATCTGTTTTTATCAATATGCCATATGTTCATGTTGTTTCCTAGTGATGTGTGTCTCTTTTGAGGATGATTTGTTAACATTATGGTGCTCTATCCATCCATGTCTTTGTTTGCATTTATGGAGCACCCTAGCTTGAGTCAATCGAGCTCTACTTTTGCTATTTCGTAAATCCTGGCAGATTGTCTACCTGTTAGCGATTTTGCCGAGGATGTTGTTGTTGATCCGTGCATGCTATGTTGTTGTTCTTGCCATGACTAGCTTATATAATATGTATTCTTGATGGGTGATTGCTTAGTTTGTCATGCCATGCTCTGTAGTGAGTGCATCGAGCTCGAGAACATGCCTACTCGTTAACATATTTGCATGCTCCAGTTTTTCACTAAGTCTGAGATCTGATTATGTTTTTGCCATGTTCACACGCTTGCAATTGTATTTTCGGATCCCTTTTGGCTCAATGTCACTAAGGGACTTGTGTTAAGCTCTTTGAGTAGCTCCATGTCATGCTTTACTTTGCCATGTTAAGTTCTTGTAGCATATAGTTTTCTTGCTCCAAAGTGTGCTACCTGTTCTGAAATTCCTGACTTGTGTTAATTTCACTAAGTCTGAAACCTGTTTATCAATTGCACTTTTGCCATGCTTGTTTGAACCTGTTAATTGATGAATTGGCCGTAGCTCAGTGTTCATCTTTTGTCAAGCATCATGAATGGATCCCTGCCATGTATTTTGTTGTCATGTTTGAGTGTTGTAGCATAATTATCTTGATGCATTTAGATGGCTACTTGCTGTATATCGCAGACCGGTGCCATATTTGTTTTGCTTGCCATTTCCAAACCATGCCTCCGATTCCGGTGTTCTTTATATCGATTTCAAGAGAAATCACCTCACCTTTCCAGTGGCACACTTGGATTTCTAAGTTGAGGCCAGGTTCAATCATTCCTTGTCAAATCTTGCATATGCATCACATATCGCATCCTGCATAGCATACCATGTTTGCATCATGTTGTTTGAGCTTTGCACATGGTTGATTGTGTTCCTTTTGCTTGTTTGTCTTGTTTGGGTGAGCCGGGATACGAGTTCGCTAACGAGGAGCCCGTTGAGTTTGCTTACGAGGATCAAGTCAACTCTGACAACTTTGTAGGCAAGATGATCATACCCTCGAAATCACTTCTATCTTTGCTTCCTAGATGCTCGCTCTTTTGCTATGCCTATTCTATGATGCCTACCACTTGCTTATCATGCCTCCAAAATTGCCATGTCAAACCTCTAACCCACCATGTCCTACCAAATCGTTGATTGTCTATGTTACCGCTTTGCTCGGCCCCTCTTATAGCGTTGCTAGTTGCAGGTGAAGATTGGAGATCGTTCCTTATTGGAACATTGTTTTATTGTTGGGGTATCACTATATTGACTAGTTATCTTAATGCATCTATATACTTGGTGAAGGTGGAAGGCTCGGCCTTTTGCCTAGTGTTTTGTTCCACTCTTGCCGCCCTAGTTTCCGTCATATCGGTGTTATGTTCCCGGATTTTGCGTTCCTTACGCGGTTGGGTAATAATGGGAACCCCTTGACAAATCGCCTTGAATAAAACTCTTCCAGCAACGCCCGACCTTGGTTTTACCATTTGCCACCTAGCCTCTTTTTCCCTTGGGTTTCCAGAGCCCAAGGGTCATCTTATTTTAACCCCCCCGGGCCAGTGCTCCTCTGAGTGTTGGTCCAAACTAGAGCCCTGTGCAGCGCCCCCTCAGGGAAACTCGAGGTTTGGTTTTAGTTGTATGGAGCGCTCATCTGAGTGTGCCCTGAGAACGAGATATGTGCAGCTCCTATCGGGATTTGTCGGCACATTCAGACAGTGTTGCTGGATTTGTTTTACCTTGTCAAAGTTGTCTTGTAGAACCGGGATGCCGAGTCTGATTGGAATGTCTCGGGAGAAGGTTTATCCTTCGTTGACCGTGCGAGCTTGTCATGGGCTAAGTTGGGACTCCCCTGCAGGGATTTGAACTTTCGAAAGCCATGCCCGCGGTTATGGGCAGATGGGAATTTGTTAATGTCTGGTTGTAGAAAACCTGAAGTTGACCTTAATTAAAATGCATCAACCGCGTGTGTAACCGTGATGATCTCTTTCCGGCGGAGTCCGGGAAGTGAACACGGTGTTGGAGTAATGGTTGACGTAAGTAGGCTTGGATCACTCTTGATCATAGTTTGTCGACCGTGCTTTTGCCTTCTCTTCTTGCTCTCATTTGCGTATGTTAGCCACCATATATGCTAGTCGCTTGCTGCAGCTCCACATATTACCTTGCCTTACCTATAAGCTTAAATAGTCTTGATCGCGAGGGTGCGAGATTGCTGAGTCCCCGTGGCTCACAGATACTTCCAAAACCAGCTTGCAGGTGCCGTTGAACCGTGCAGATGACGCAACCAAGCTCAAGGAGGAGCTCGATGAAGACCTTGTCCTTTATGTTGTTTCGTTCCAGTTGATCAGTAGTGGAGCCCAGTTGGGGTCGATCGGGGATCTGTGTAGCTTTTGGGGTAGTCTTCTTTTATTTGGTACCGTAGTTGGACCATGAGTGTATTGGTTGATGTAATGTTACTTATGTACTTGTGTGACATGGCGAGTGTAAGCCAACTATGTACCTTTCCCCTTATTATCTATTTACATGGGTTGTTGTGAAGATTACCTTACTTGCGACATTGCTTTCAATGCGGTTATGCCTCTAAGTCGTGCTTCGACACGTCGGAGATATAGCTGCATCGAGGGCGTTACAAGTTGGTATCGAAGCCTTCCCCGACCTTAGGAGCCCCATTGCTTGTCGAATTAGCGGACGAGTTGAGTCTAGAAAAATGTTTTGAGTCATTTAGGAATTATATATCGGAGAGTTTAGGAATTCTTTTTACTCCCCAGTCCCTTCATCGCTCTGGTAAGGCATCCTGACGTAGAGTTTTGACTCTTCTCTTCTCAAATTTCACTAAATTTTTTTTAGGATCACGCGGGTATCTTGGAATCGTTCCGATGGTTTTGTGACAAGAACATTGTTCTTGGTGCCTCCTGACATTTAGGGGTTGTGGCAGTGTCCCGGGGAGTTGAGCTCCGAGGTGTTGTCGTCACAATTTTATCGTTGTAGTTCTGGAATACCTGAGTTTAGTTTTCGCCGACATCGAAAATCTCTTTTATGCAGTTGTTGGTGAGATAACCTCGACGCCACCCAGTACTGGGGCGGGAGTTCGGGAGTATTGCCATAACTTGTATAACGGATGCTTTTCGAAGGTTGAGGTAGACGATTTCCGAAGTTTTTCTTGGTTATGTGTTGAAGGATGGATACAACTGGATGTAGGAATTGCTAGATTTGGGTGAGATATTATGCTTCCCCTGTATCCCCAACACCTGATTGCATAAACGGAAAATTTCAGGAGTTTATAAGTGGGAATTCAAGTAGCTCTTAGGATATCTTTCCGACAGATGTATGATATGAAATTGGGGTTCGACGTCTAGTGGTCCGCCTATTCACGGTCGGCTTTACAGTGGTCTCGTTGTGTCTTAAAGAGTCCTTGGCTATGCCGACTCGGGGACGCTTCGTATGTCATGTGCACTGCCTTGTACATGATGGTGTTGTACGATCGAGTCCGTGTAGGCCCCACCACGAAAACTTCGGACGAAATCTCTATCATATGTTTGTTCCGGCTTATTCTGCAAGCCAATCCTTTGTTTTTGTTTTGAGTTGTGGTATTCGAGTTGCTTCGAAGTCAAATGTTGATTCCATACCTTTTCCTAAGCGGTATTCTCATACTCCGATGTGAATACCAATCCTTCTTGATAATCGAGAGTGTCATCTAAATTCCTTCTCTACCCCTGTGTCTCTCTTCAAGTGGATCCGGTCACGTCAACATCCGCAAGATCAATTATCAGTTCTTCTCAACAGTGTTTGTTTCATTCGTTCCAAGCTGCCTTTGTTTTCCCTCCCTCCCACCCTTTTCTTCAAGGAACCAGATTTCTTATTCAAGTATCCATGTTATCGATGGAAGTCTCTCCATTCTTTTCTTTCAATGTTCGCATCCGGTGATTCTCATGAAGATTCTAATGGAGCTTCAAGTTCGTCACTCTTCACTCATTTTTCTTCTCCGGTGGTTTGAATTAAAGCGTTATTGATCATATCTTTTTCCTCGTTTCAAATACCCTCTCATGCCGGTGCTCCTCATATTCTTTCACTTCTCGTTATTCATTTGTTATGGAGTGCTGAAGATATCTCGACGATTTGTGTTTTCACTTTGCATCCGTTCAAGCTATTTCGAGGTTCTATCTTATTCAAGCCATTTAATTCAACCGGTGTAATCTCTCCTTCAAATCGTTCAATGGTGTATCTTTTGAGTGGGCCCTAACCCACAGGTTCCCAGGATCTTACCTGACTCTTCTTATTTTCCCGGAGCTATCCTCAAATTTCTTTTCGAAGTTTGACGTAAGAATGATTTATCATTAGTCAAATGCCTTTCTACAAGATCGGTTAAATCCTTCTCATCGTTGGCTAAATCTCTTCGCTTTTGATTCTTCCGGAGTGCCTCTTCAATTATTGGTGGTGTTTCTCGTCGTCATTCTCAGATTTTGAAGACCGAAGAAGAGTTTCTCTTTAATCTTGCTCCATTCTCTCCAAGATTCATGGCGCTAGCTTTATGCCATTCTCTCATAATTATTTTTTCGGTTGCGAGAATTCTTTTCACCCATCCGGAGCAATTCAAGAGTCTTTTTAGTTTGATTCTTCAGAGCCCATCATCTCATAATTATTCATTCCAGCTTTCATCTCCCGTTTTCCACCATCTCGGTCGTTCGATCACGATCGCGTGGCCGAAAACCGCACCTCATTTGGACTCTCCTAACTCCTCCTATGCCTATAAATAGCCCCTCCTCCGAAATTCACGGGTCTTCTCCCCCCTAACCCTAGATCAGCTCCACCTCGCCGCCGGACACGTCCGATACGGACCGGACTTTGCCGCCCGCCGCCGCCGACCTACCGGGGCACGCCACGTGGCAGTGGGCGCCCCACACCGCCGCCGCTCCTGCGCGGGCCCGCTCGGCCCGTGGCGGGCCCCCGCGGCCCGGCTCCCCTCCGACCGCGCCACCTCCCGTCTTCCTCGAGCCCGGTGCATCTCCTCCCGGCCGGCCGCTGCACCGCCATTGCCGGCCGCCACCGCGACGCTGCACCCCTCGCCGGCCGGCACCCCACATCGCCGGCGCCGCCTGCGGCCACCTCGGCCTCGCCGCCCGTCCTCGCCTCCTCCGCCGCCCTCACCGGATCCGGCGAGATCCGGCCGGCCCGCTCCTCTCCACGCCAAGTCCGGCGACGTACCCATCTCCGGCGAGTTCCTCGGCCAACCTCGGGGCGCGCGCGTGCTACAGTATCGGATCCAGATCTGGAGTTTTGCCTCGGTTGACTTTCTCCCGGAACCCTAACTAAATTGCACTTTTCATCGTGCTGTAACTTTGCATCCGTAACTCCGTTTTGGGCGTGTAGCATATCAAAATGTTCGTCTCAGAGAGTAAATCATTTCATCTCATTGCATCATCTTCATTTGAGCTCATTATGATGCCCGAAATGCTGTTGGAAGAGAGCTATTTGAGATAATTGTCAGATCTGCTGCATCAAATAGCTATTTGTCATTTTTGCCATAATTAATTTGTGCATGATATGCTCCTGAGTTCTACATGAGTTTGGTTATATGCCATGCCATCTTTATGGAGGTGCTTACCATGTATTTTTGTGATGTGTGTGGTGACTAGCACAAGCTTGCAAAGTAGTGCATTCGTTAATGCTGATTTCAGGGACTTAGAATTTCTCTAAGTCCTTGATCTGTTTTTATCAATATGCCATATGTTCATTTTGTTTCCTAGTGATCCGTGCCTCTTTTGAGAATGATTTGTTAAAATTGTGGTGCTCTATCCATCCATGTCTTTGTTTGCATTTATGGAGCACCCTAGCTTGAGTTAATCGAGCTCTACTTTTGCTATTTTGTAAATCCTGGCAGATTGTCTACTTGTTAGCGATTTTGCCGAGGATGTTGTTGTTGATCCGTGCATGCTATATTGTTGTTATTGCCATGACTAGCATATATAATATGTATTCTTGATGGGTGATTTCTTAGTTTGTCATGCCATGCTCTGTAGTGAGTGCATCGAGCTCGAGAACATGCCTACTCGTTAACATATTTGCATGCTCCAGTTTTTCACCAAGTCTGAGATCTGATTATGTTTTTGCCATGTTCACATGCTTGCAATTGTATTTTCTGATCCCTTTTGGCTCAATGTCACTAAGGGACTTTTGTTAAGCTCTTTGAGTAGCTCCATGTCATGCTTTACTTTGCCATGTTAAGTTCTTGTAGCATATAGTTTTCTTGCTCCAAAGTGTGCTACCTGTTCTGAAATTCCCGACTTGTGTTAATTTCACTAAGTCTGAAACCTGTTTATCAATTGCACTTTTGCCATGCTTGTTTGAACCTGTTAATGGATGAATTGGCCGTAGCTCAGTGTTCATCTTTTGTCAAGCATCATGAATGGATCCCTTCCATGTATTTTGTTGTCATGTTTGAGTGCTGTAGCATAATTATGTTGATGCATTTAGATGGCTACTTGCTGTATATCGCAGACCGCTGCCATATTTGTTTTGCTTGCCATTTCCAAACCGTGCCTCCGATTCCGGTGTTCTTTATATCGATTTCAAGCGAAATCACCTCACCTTTCCAGTGGCACACTTGTATTTCCAAGTTGAGGCCAGGTTCAGTCATTCCTTGTCAAATCTTACATATGCATCACATATCACATCCTGCATAGCATACCATGTTTGCATCATGTTGTTTGAGCTTTGCACGTGGTTGATTGTGTTCCTTTTGCTTGTTTGTCTTGTTTGGGTGAGCCGGGAGACGAGTTTGCTAACGAGGAGCCCGTTGAGTTTGCTTACGAGGATCAAGCCAACTCTGACAACTTTGCAGGCAATATGATCATACCCTCGAAATCACTTCTATCTTTGCTTGCTAGATGCTCGCTCTTTTGCTATGCCTATGCTACGATGCCTACCACTTGCTTATCATGCCTCCCAAATTGCCATGTCAAACCTTTAACCCACCATGTCCTAGCAAACCGTTGATTGGCTATGTTACCGCTTTGCTCAGCCCCTCTTATAGCGTTGCTACTTGCAGGTGAAGATTGGAGATCGTTCTTTGTTGGAACATTGTTTTATTGTTGGGATATCACTATATTGACTTGTTATCTTAATGCATCTATACACTTGGTAAATGTTGGAAGGCTTGGCCTTTTGCCTAGTGTTTTGTTCCACTCTTGCCGCCGTAGTTTCCGTCATATCGGTGTTATGTTCCTGGATTTTGCGTTCCTTACGCGGTTGGGTAATAATGGGAACCCCTTGACAAATCGCCTTGAATAAAACTCTTCCAGCAATGCCTAACCTTGGTTTTACCATTTGCCACCTAGCCTCTTTTTCCCTTGGGTTTCCGGAGCCCGAGGGTCATCTTATTTTAAACCCCCCCGGGCTAGTGCTCCTCTGAGTGTTGGTCCAAACTAGAGCCCTGTGCAGCGCCCCCTTGGGGAAACTCGAGGTTTGGTTTTAGTTGTATGGAGCGCTCATCTCAGTGTGCCCTGAGAACGAGATATGTGCAGCTCCTATCGGGATTTGTCGGCACATTCAGACGGTGTTGCTGGATTTGTTTTACCTTGTCGAAGTTGTCTTGTAGAACCGGGATGCCGAGTCTGATCGGAATGTCTCGGGAGAAGGTTTATCCTTCGTTGAGCATGAGAGCTTGTCATGGGCTAAGTTGGGACTCCCCTGCAGGGATTTGAACTTTCGAAAGTCGTGCCCGCGGTTATGGGCAGATGGGAATTTGTTAACGTCCGGTTGTAGAAAACCTGAAGTTGACCTTAATTAAAATGCATCAACCGCGTGTGTAACCATGATGGTCTCTTTTCGGCGGAGTCCGGGAAGTGAACACGGTGTTGGAGTAATGCTTGACATAAGTAGGCTTGGATCACTCTTGATCATAGTTTGTCGACCGTGCTTTTGCCTTCTCTTCTCGCTCTCATTTGCGTATGTTTGCCACCATATATGCTAGTCGCTTGCTGCAGCTCCACATATTACCTTGCCTTACCTATAAGCTTAAATAGTCTTGATCGCGAGGGTGCGAGATTGTTGAGTCCCCGTGGCTCACAGATACTTCCAAAACCAGCTTGCAGGTGCCGTTGAACCGTGCAGATGACGCAACCAAGCTCAAGGAGGAGCTCGATGAAGACCTTGTCCTTTGTGTTGTTTCGTTCCAGTTGATCAGTAGTGGAGCCCAGTTGGGGTCGATCGGGGATCTGTGTAGCTTTTGGGGTAGTCTTCTTTTATTTGGTACCGTAGTTGGACCATGAGTGTATTGGTTGATGTAATGTTATTTATGTACTTGTGTGACATGGCGAGTGTAAGCCAACTATGTACCTTTCCCCTTATTATCTATTTACATGGGTTGTTGTGAAGATTACCTTACTTGCGACATTGCTTTCAATGCGGTTATGCCTCTAAGTCATGCTTCGACACGTAGGAGATATAGACGCATCGAGGGCGTTACAAGTTGGTATCAGAGCCTTCCTCGACCTTAGGAGCCCCATTGCTTGATCAAATTAGCGGACGAGTTGTGTCTAGAAAAATGTTTTGAGTCATTTAGGAATTATATATCGGAGAGTTTAGGAATTCTTTTTACTCCCCAGTCCCTTCATCGCTTTGGTAAGGCATCCTGACGTAGAGTTTTGACTCTTCTCTTCTCAAATTTCACTAAATTTTTTTTAGGATCACGCGGGTATCTTGGAATCGTTCCAATGGTTTTGTGACGAGAACATTGTTCTTGGTGCCTCCTGACATTTAGGGGTTGTGGCAGTGTCCCGGGGAGTTGAGCTCCGAGGTGTTGTCGTCACAATTTTATCGTTGCAGTTCTAGAATACCTGAGTTTAGTTTTCGCCGACATCGAAAATCTCTTTTATGCAGTTGTTGGTGAGATAACCTCGACGGCACCCAGTACTGGGGCGGGAGTTCGGGAGTATTGCCATAACTTGTATAACGGATGCTTTTCGAAGGTTGAGGTAGACGATTTCTGAAGTTTTTCTTCGTTATGTGTTGAAGGATGGATACAGCTGGATGTAGGAATTGCTAGATTTGGGTGAGATATTATGCTTCCCCTGTATCCCTAACACCTGATTGCATAACCGGAAAATTTCGGGAGTTTATAAGTGGGAATTCAAGTAGCTCTTAGGATATCTTTCCGACAGATGTATGATATGAAATTGGGGTTCGACGTCTAGTGGTCCGCCTATTCACGGTCAGCTTTATAGTGGTCTCGTTGTGTCTTAAAGAGTCCTTGGCTATGCCGACTCGGGGACGCTTCGTGTGTCATGTGCACTGCCTTGTCACTACTAGGGAAAAGGCTAGCAGCAGCGCGGGTTTTAGATCTATCAGTAGCGCGGGGTGGTGCGCTACTGGTAAGGCGCTACAGCTAACGAATAGCAGTAGCGTGCCTCCACCCACGCTACGGCTAAATCGACTTAGTAGCAGCGAGTTCCAGGAGGAGCGCTGCTGGTAATTAGTAGTAGCGCTTCTCTCTGCCCGCGCTGCTACTATTATTTCGTATTTTATTTCTTTTTTATTTCATGTTGTATTCGTACACCTTTACACAAATTTTCATACAACAGGAATTTACAAATTGTTTTTACATCATAATGAGTTATTACATCACGGGGTGAAAGAACCGTGTGGACTAGTTTCAAGTGGATGGACATCCACTTGAAACTAATCCGCGGTTCTTTCACCCAATGATATAATAAATATCATCATCATCATCATCATCATCATCATCATATCATTAACAACTTATCATCATCATCATCATCATATCTTTGGTCACTAGTCGTAATCACAAGTACTCCTCACATCTTTAACTCTAACACATTGTATCACATAATAAACATATTGTACCTCATAGGATCTACTACATTCTCTTGGGACCTATTATGGAGAATGCATGTTATCCTGTCTCCAATTCTTGCCTTTCGCTTAATGTTGCTTCCAAGAACCTCTTTATGAATGTCCAAACATTTTTTCCACTCTTTGATTAGCATGTGTTCACCGGTTTCAGAAGTTCGATATGCACAGGTGAGATCCGTAGGATGACCTGGCTGTAGGTTCAGAACTTCAAGGCGACCATTGTAATACATCAGATGAGGCACACAATCCATCGGGATTTTCTATTGAAAAACATAGTAATAACTTCGTAGTTAGCAATGATGTACTAGTTTTAGAAGTATGCAAAAGATGCACAGATGTCGTAATAGTAAAATATCATTACAAGGGTATCTCCATAGAAGTTATCGTGGTTCAACACGTGCACTAGTGGCACGTATTCACCATAATTTGGAGGAGTTCGATAATAGGTATTGTAATTCTCAAAAAAAGTACAATAAGCAATTAGATGAATTTTCTCCTTATAAGTTAATTCAGAGCCATCAGTGTAGTGGGTTTTGTCTACCATCTTCTGCATATTCTTTGAAGATTCAAAATAAGCTGTCAATGGAAATAAGCTGTCAACTATTTTGAAATAAACAATATAAATTAGTTAATAACTATGTTTGAGAAACTCACATTGCGGTAGAATCGGAAGCGTATCAACAAGGACCCAAATGTCCATATTGTCTTGCTCGATGTCAGGATCACCAAGATCCATGCTGACAATCATACCCTCATAAAAACCATACATTTTGCAAAGTGCTTCCCAATTTTGGCAACCAAAATGGGTTACGCTCTGAAAATTGTACAGATTTACTTCAAAATCGATATCATGATGGGTCCTTAGGTGTATTTTCTTTGTTTGAAAGTTTTCATGGTCTTCAAAACCCATCCTCTCCAAGACATAGCGTCTTGCATGGCATGGGATAAGCTAGTCGAATTGTAAAAGATGAAAATTAGACGTTGAAATAGTTCAAGTCATGCTTAATTACGAAAAAAACACTTGTCGTTGTTGCGCACCATTTCAACATCGAAGGTCTCCTCGAGCTTAATGCTGAAGCGCCGATCTTCATCCAGCTGAACGAAACTGTCGCACATACCTCGATCATCGTGGCACCAACTGCACTCCCCCGGGAGACTGTCGTCGTCCGAGTACGACATTTCCTACGTTCATAATTCAAAGATTAAACTTGTACATATTCTAGCACAAGTCATGCCAGAATTCACGGAAAAATCCGGCATGACCTTTGCTAAAAAAGGACATATCGAGCGCCTGAAATTTGCCAGAACGGAAATTAATCAACACTTCGGCAAAACATAGGCCACTCGGAGGTGTAACCAAAACATGAAATAATTGCTTAAACTAAAAAATAACACCAAATATGGCATGTTCAACTAGTTCTATTAATTCAACTAGTTCTATTAATTCAACTAGTTCTTACTAAATATAAACTTAGTATAAAAAGAAAAAAAACTAGTTCTTTCTAAAAATGAAGTAGTTCAACTAGTTGTTAATTTACTTACTATACTAGTTCAACTAAAACTTAACTAGTTCAACTAAAACTAAACTAGTTCTATTAATTCAACTAGTTCTTACTAAATATGAACTTACTATAAATAGAAAGAAACTAGCACATCTACTACTACTAATTAACATCTAACTACTACATCTACTACTAATTAACATGTACTACTGCTAATTATACAACTACTTTACCATCACTACTAGTAATTAATATCCACTACTTCTAAAAATCATTATCTATGAACCCTAAATTAAAATCTACTACTACTAAAATCATCTACTAACTAAGCAAAGAGAGAGGGGGTTGGGGAGGGGTGGG
>NC_041382.1:504286011-504325970 GCF_002162155.2 Triticum dicoccoides | reverse complement strand
GAACTAGCAGTAGCGCACGTACAGAAGACACACTATAGCTAACTTATCTACAACGCGTTTTGGGGAAAACCGGTACTGCTAATGGAAGCAGTTATTTCTTTTGTTTAGTAAAAACATCAAAAATATACATTGGTCATCATTGATCTTTTTGTGTATAATCTATATAGTCAACATGAATCCTCACTGTACCTGTATAGGTACAGGCGAGGATTCATATTGCAACCACAAATCATACACATATAGTTCAATGAAGACCAAGTGCTCGAGATAGGTTGAGAACCAAAATATTTAAGGTGGTAAACACCTTGTTCGCTTAGCAGTATGGGACTAAACTTAATTAGTTGCAGTCATACTTAGCAGCAACGAGTTTTGAGCAAAACCGCTGCTACTAAGTTCTTTAGCAGTAGCACGTCCACGGGAAGGGCGCTACTACTATATCTTTCCTGGAGGCAACACCGTGGCAATTATAGTAGTAGCGCTCTTTTCACCTAGAGCGCTACTACTACTCAGTCATTAGCAACGCTCTTTTCTAAAGCTCGTTGCTGCTAATTAGCAGTAGCGTCTGTTTTTAGACCGCGCTGCTGCTAAGATTCTGTGTATAATGTTTTCCCTAGTAGTGTGTACATGATGGTGCTATACGATCGAGCCCGTGTAGGCCCCACCACGAAAACTTTGGACGAAATCTCTATCATATGTTTGTTCCGGCTTATTCTGCAAGCCAATCCTTTGTTTTTGTTTTGAGTTGTGGTATTCGAGTTGCTTTGAAGTCAAATGTTGATTCCATACCTTTTCCTAAGCGGTATTCTCATACTCCGATGTGAATACCAATCCTTCTTGATAATCGAGAGTGTCATCTAAATTTCTTCTTTACCAGTGTGTCTCTCTTCAAGTGGATCCGGTCACGTCAACATCCGCAAGATCAATTATCAGTTCTTCTCAACGGTGTTTGTTTCATTCGTTCGAAGCTGCCTTTGTTTTCCCTCCCTCCCACCCTTTTCTTCAAGGAACCAGATTTCTTATTCAAGTATCCATGTTATCGATGGAAGTCTCTCCATTCTTTTCTTTCAATGTTCGCATCCGGTGATTCTCATGAAGATTCTAATGGAGCTTCAAGTTCGTCACTCTTCACTCATTTTTCTTCTCTGGTGGTTTAAATTAAAGCGTTATTGATCATATCTTTTTCCTCGTTTCAAATACCCTCTCATGCCGGTGCTCCTCATATTCTTTCACTTCTCGTTATTCATTTGTTCTGGAGTGCTAAAGATATCTCGAAGATTTGTGTTTTCACTTTGCATCCGTTCAAGCTATTTTGAGGTCCTATCTTATTCAAGCCATTTAATTCAACCGGTGTAATCTCTCCTTCAAATCGTTCAACGGTGTATCTTTCGAGTGGGCCCTAACCCACATGTCTTTTCCCAGGATCTTACCTGACTCTTCTTATTTTCCCGGAGCTATCCTCAAATTTCTTTTCGAAGTTTGACGTAAGAATGATTTATCATTAGTCAAATGCCTTTCTACAAGATCGGTTAAATCCTTCTCATCGTTGGCTAAATCTCTTCGCTTTTGATTCTTCCGGAGTGCCTCTTCAATTATTGGTGGTGTTTCTCGTCGTCATTCTCAGATTTTGAAGACCGAAGAAGAGTTTCTCTTTAATCTTGCTCCATTCTCTCCAAGATTCATGGCGCTAGCTTTATGCCATTCTCTCATAATTATTTTTTCGGTTGTGAGAATTCTTTTCACCCATCCGGAGCAATTCAAGAGTCTTTTTAGTTTGATTCTTCAGAGCCCATCATCTCATAATTATTCATTCCAGCTTTCATCTCCCGTTTTCCAAATCATACCGGTGCATCATTCAAGTATTCTCTTATCAGCTCGGGATCTCTTCGTTCTCATGTATCTAAATTCTCTCAAGCATCTTCGTTCATTTGCTAAATTCTTCCCGGTGTCTTCCTTATCTTTTCTTCGTTCATAACCAATTCTTACGGTGGTTCGTTCAAGACTTCTCGTCATTCGTTTATCATATCAACTCTTTCGTTCTTTTCAATCCTACTGGTGGATCATTGAAGACCTTTCTCAAGTTTGTGCTATATCCATCTTAATCCTTTCTATGAGAATAAGTAGTATGCCAAATCCGTTGCTGGTCATCAATTAAATTGGTGAAGGATAAGCATAATGTAATTCTTATTCTTGTTTCATCCTTATGTTAATCTTTCCTTCCGGAGTTTGTTCACGATGATTAAATTCTTGGGTTCAAGTGCTCATCCTTCTTTCCCGGAGTTCCAAGCTCTTTCAATTATATCACCACGAGGATCTATCTAAATCATTACAAGGTTTCACCTTGTGTTTCCAACTTCTCTTTATTTTCGTTATTCTTTTTGTGTACCGGAGTTCTTCATGAAGGTTCTACATGATGGTTCATAAAGGATTTAATTCCTTCTCGAAGTGTTCATCAAGTTTCTTTTCGGAGGAGATCAAGTTTTCTTCATCTTGCAATCCGGAGTGCAATTCTTTCACGCATATCTTTTGAGGTGGTGTTATGTCATTCTTCACAATTTCCCTTCGTGCTTCATGTTTCACACGTTGTTAAGAATGAGGTATTTTAAATCCATCAATCTCTTCATTGGAATTATCTTGGGCTATATTCCACCTAAAACCGTCCCTAAGGATTGTTGCTATTTATGGTGCTCATATAAGACCAAAGTTCTTCTTTCATCCTTCCGGTGAAATAAGTTTCTCGTCTCCTTGTTCTTATCAACCCAATCAAATCTTTTCCGCGAGTGGCAAGTTGTCACCTCATAATGTTAAGATGCCTTCTATAAGCGCACTTCAAGTTTGTCCTTCCGTTGTTCGTGTTCCAACAACTCTGTTCGACCCTTCTCCTAAAGATGCCTTTTCAAGCTCTTTTGTGGCAAAAGTTGGCATTTTCTTCTCAATTCTCCTATTTCAATAATCTAACTTCTATTCTTTTCTTCCGGAGGCATTGTGATGTTGCTCTCTTCAACCCATCTTTTCGTTTTGTTAGGATCGTGTTATTTTCTTGATTTATCCATTTAACCGGAGTGTTGTACCCTTTTGCTCAAGTTCTTTTCATCTTATCAAGTCTTGCTTAACTTCTTAACCGGAGTGGTTTCAATATATATCTTGCCCTTCAACCTCAAGGTTTTTCGCAATATTCTTTGTTCTTCTTTTCTATCGGAGTGTTGTCGACTTTGTTCACCTTCGTTGTATTTTTTTCTCAAAATGGCTTAACCTTTCCAAGGTTCTTTGGTTTCACTCATTCGTCAAAGAAGCAACTTAGTTTTACCTCTTCTCTTTCTTTTCTGTTGTCCCTTCGGTGCCATTCTAGATCTCGGGACGAGATCCTCTCGTAGTGGTGGAGTGTTGTAACGTCCCTCCAGTTATTCGATGTTGTTGCATTGTCATTGCTTGCGTGACATGCATTGCATATCATGTCATCATGCGCATTTCATTTGCATACATGTTCGTCTCATGCATCCGAGCATTTTCCCCGATGTCCATTTTGCAATCCGGCGCTCCTATGTCACCCGGTGTCCCTTTCTACCTCTTTTTCATGTGCGGGTGTTAAACGTTTTCGGATTGGACCGAGACTTGCCAAGCGGCCTTGGTTCCCTACCGGTAGACCGCCTGTCAAGTTTCGTGCCATTTGACTTCGTTTGATACTCCAACGGTTAACCGAGGGACCGAAAAGGCCTCGTGTGTGTAGCTGCCCAACACCCTTCCAAAGTGGCCCAAAACCCACCTAAACCCTCTCCACCATCTCGGTCGTTCGATCACGATCGCGTGGCCGAAAACCCGTCTTCCCCGCGACCGGCGCATCTCCTCCCGGCCGGCCGCCGCGCCGCCATTGCCGGCCGCCACCGCGACGCCGCACCCCTCGCCGGCCGGCGCCCCACATCGCCGGCGCCGCCCGCGGCCACCTCGGCCTCGCCGCCCGTCCTCGCCTCCTCCGCCGCCCTCACCGGATCCGGCGAGATCCGGCCGACCCGCTCCTCTCCATGCCAAGTCCAGCGACGTACCCATCTCCGGCGAGTTCCCCGGCCAACCTCGGGGTGCGCACGTGCTACAGTATCGGATCCAGATCTGGAGTTTTGCCTCGGTTGACTTTCTCCCGGAACCCTAACTAAATTGCATTTTTCATCATGCTGTAACTTTGCATCCGTAACTCTGTTTTGGGCGTGTAGCATATCAAAATGTTCGTCTCAGAGAGTAAATCATTTCATCTCATTGCATCATTTTCATTTGAGCTCATCGTGATGCCCGAAATGCTGTTGGAAGAGAGATATTTGAGATAATTGTCAGATCTGCTGCATCAAATAGCTATTTGTCATTTTTGCCATAATTAATGTGTGCATGATATGCTCCTGAGTTCTACATGAGTTTTGTTATATGCCATGCCATCTTTACGGAGGTGCTTACCATGTATATTTGTGATGTGTGTGTTGACTAGCACAAGTTTGCTAAGTAGTGCATTCGTTAATGCTGATTTCAGGGACTTAGAATTTCTCTAAGTCCTTGATCTGTTTTTATCAATATGCCATATGTTCATGTTGTTTCCTAGTGATCCATGCCTCTTTTGAGGATGATTTGTTAACATTGTGGTGCTCTATCCATCCATGTCTTTGTTTGCATTTATGGAGCACCCTAGCTTGAGTCAATCGAGCTCTACTTTTGCTATTTCGTAAATCCTGACAGATTGTCTACTTGTTAGCGATTTTGCCGAGGATGTTGTTGTTGATCCGTGCATGCTATGTTGTTGTTCTTGCCATGACTAGCTTATATAATATGTATTCTTGATGGGTGATTTCTTAGTTTGTCATGCCATGCTCTGTAGTGAGTGCATCGAGCTCGAGAACATGCCTACTCGTTAACATATTTGCATGCTCCAGTTTTTCACCAAGTCTGAGATCTGATTATGTTTTTGCCATGTTCACATGCTTGCAATTGTATTTTCTGATCCCTTTTGGCTCAATGTCACTAAGGGACTTTTGTTAAGATCTTTGAGTAGATCCATGTCATGCTTTACTTTGCCATGTTAAGTTCCTGTAGCATATAGTTTTCTTGCTCCAAAGTGCGTTACCTATTCTGAAATTCCAGGCTTGTGTTAATTTCACTAAGTCTGAAACCTGTTTATCAATTGCACTTTTGCCATGCTTGTTTGAACCTGTTAATGGATGAACTGGCCGTATCTCAGTGTTCATCTTTTGTCAAGCATCATGAATGGATCCCTGCCATGTATTTTGTTGTCATGTTTGAGTGTTGTAGCTTAATTATCTTGATGCATTTAGATGGCTACTTGTTGTATATCGCAGACCGGTGCCATATTTGTTTTGCTTGCCATTTCCAAACCGTGCCTCCGATTCCGGTGTTCTTTATATCGATTTCAAGCGAAATCACCTCACCTTTCCATTGGCACACTTGGATTTCCAAGTTGAGGCCAGGTTCAATCATTCCTTGTCAAATCTTGCATATGCATCACATATCGCATCCTGCATAGCATACCATGTTTGCATCATGTTGTTTGAGCTTTGCACGTGGTTGATTGTGTTCCTTTTGCTTGTTTGTCTTGTTTGGGTAGAGCCGGGAGACGAGTTCGCTAACGAGGAGCCCGTTGAGTTTGCTTACGAGGATCAAGTCAACTCTGACAACTTTGCAGGCAAGATGATCATACCCTCGAAATCACTTCTATCTTTGCTTGCTAGATGCTCGCTCTTTTGCTATGCCTATGCTACGATGCCTACCACTTGCTTATCATGCCTCCCAAATTTCTATGTCAAACCTCTAACCCACCATGTCCTAGCAAACCGTTGATTGTCTATGTTACCGCTTTGCTCAGCCCCTCTTATAGCGTTGCTAGTTGCAGGTGAAGATTGGAGATCGTTCCTTGTTGGAACATTGTTTTATTGTTGGGATATCACTATATTGACTTGTTATCTTAATGCATCTATATACTTGGTAAAGGGTGGAAGGCTCGACCTTTTGCCTAGTGTTTTGTTCCACTCTTGCCGCCCTAGTTTCCGTCATATCGGTGTTATGTTCTCGGATTTTGCGTTCCTTACGCGGTTGGGTAATAATGGGAACCCCTTGACAAATCGCCTTGAATAAAACTCTTCTAGCAATGCCCAACCTTGGTTTTACCATTTGCCACCTAGCCTATTTTTCCCTTGGGTTTCCGGAGCCTGAGGGTCATCTTATTTTAAACCCCCCGGGCTAGTGCTCCTCTGAGTGTTGGTCCAAACTAGAGCCCTGTGCAGCGCCCCCTCGAGGAAACTCGAGGTTTGGTTTTAGTTGTATGGAGCGCTCATCTGAGTGTGCCCTAAGAACGAGATATGTGCAGCTCCTATCGGGATTTGTCGGCACATTCGAGCGGTGTTGCTGGATTTGTTTTACCTTGTCGAAGTTGTCTTGTAGAACCGGGATGCTGAGTCTGATCGGAATGTCTCGGGAGAAGGTTTATCCTTCTTTGACCGTGAGAGCTTGTCATGGGCTAAGTTGGGACTCCCCTGCAGGGATTTGAACTTCCGAAAGCCGTGCCCGCGGTTATGGGCAGATGGGAATTTGTTAACGTCCGGTTGTAGAAAACCTGAAGTTGACCTTAATTAAAATGCATCAACCGCGTGTGTAACCGTGATGGTCTCTTTCTGGCGGAGTCCGGGAAGTTAACACGGTGTTGGAGTAATGCTTGACGTAAGTAGGCTTGGATCACTCTTGATCATAGTTTGTCGACCGTGCTTTTGCCTTCTCTTCTCGCTCTCATTTGCGTATGTTAGCCACCATATATGCTAGTCGCTTGCTGCAGCTCCACATATTACCTTGCCTTACCTATAAGCTTAAATAGTCTTAATCGCGAGGGTGCGAGATTGCTGAGTCCCCGTGGCTCACAGATACTTCCAAAACTAGCTTGCAGGTGCCGTTGAACCGTGCAGATGACGCAACCAAGATCAAGGAGGAGCTCGATGAAGACCTTGTCCTTTGTGTTGTTTCGTTCAAGTTGATCAGTAGTGGAGCCCAGTTGGGGTCGATCGGGGATCTGTGTAGCTTTTGGGGTAGTCTTCTTTTATTTGGTACCGTAGTCGGACCATGAGTGTATTGGTTGATGTAATGTTATTTATGTACTTGTGTGACGTGGCGAGTGTAAGCCAACTATGTACCTTTCCCCTTATTATCTATTTACATGGGTTGTTGTGAAGATTACCTTACTTGCGACATTGCTTTTAATGCGGTTATGCCTCTAAGTCGTGCTTCGACACGTAGGAGATATAGCCGCATCGAGGGCGTTACAAGTAGCCCGTGGAGGGGTGGTTGAACAGGAGCCCATGGAGATGGCTGGTTGAACAGTAGCAGGTGGAATAGCGCGCGGTGGAGGCTGGATGAACATGAGCCCGTGGATGAACAGACGCAGGTGGAGGCTGGAGGAGGTCGACGGTGGATGAACAGTAGCTTGTGGAGGCTGGAGGGGGTCGACAGTGGAGATGAATAGTATCCCGTGGAGTCCCGTTTTGCGGTACGCCACACCCCTCCCGATGAACAGGACCCCTGTTTCGACCGTAGCGCTCCAACACAAGTCTGTTTCCTCCATTTTGCGGTACGCCACACCCCTCCCGATCAACAGGACCCCCATTTCGACCGTAGGAGGTCCGTTTCCTCTGTTTTGCGGTACACCATACCCCTCCCGATGAACATGATCCCGTTTTGAATGTGGCCGGTCGAACACAAGGCCGTTTCCTCCGTTCTGCGGTACGTCAGGCCTCATTCCCTTCGTCTGTTCTGTCCATGCCCTCCCGATGAACATGACACATTCTGTTGCCTCCCCATGAACACGACGATGACGCTATTTCTCCGTTCTGACCCAGCAATGTACACGAGCCCTGGCCGTACATATGCGCGAGTAGGCGTTCGAGACCCCGCCCGTATATACACATACATGGTCGTATTTTCTTTCTTGCACCCTGGCCGTTGTACGTACGTGTACATGCTACGTGCGCGCCTCTACTACGACACGTGCGCGCCTCTACTACGACACGTGCGCGCCTCTACATCGACCAGTATGTACGTACACGTTCGCGACCAGAATGACAACGCTACGTACGCTTCGACCAGGTGGGTCCCGACTGTCAGGCACTTCCTTGCCTGCGAATATGTAGCTGGTGGGTCTCAGTAGTCAGGGGGCGAATCGTTTTTTTGCCCGGACACACTTCATTGCATGCAAAGATGTAGCTGGTGGGTCCCAGCAGTCAGGGGGAAATGTTTTTTTGTGAAATACAGTGGCCCGTCCGATGGGTCCCAGCTGTCAGGTGGAGGAATCATTATCTTCCGCATAATAAGGAGGCACTTCCTTGCTGCGGCCGTGGACCCAGCTGTCAGCCTCTCCACATACAGTCCACTTCCGATGGAAGTCGTTCCTTGACCACGTTGACCACGCCGCGCCGAGAGCACCAGGGCGGTGGACGACGGCGAGGCCTAGGAAGGGGACGACACGGAGGCAGGGAAGACTCGACAGTTGTTTCCCACGCGGAGGGGAGTACGATTGTACGAGGGTTTACTGGTTCGTCTGCCGTCGCCGGATAATAACAGCAGGTGTGGGTGAGTAGAGGGATTGCTAGGCCAGCAATGGGAGTACGGTCGGGCGGTGAGGCCTGCGCGACAGCACAACCGGCCGCGAGGAGGAGGGAGCAGGCAGTCCCGCTGGCCCTTGTTTGAGCGGCTGGAGCAGGAAGAGCAGAAATTGAAGAAGCACGACGGCCGTTGGATGGACATCCAACAGTCAGTGCTTGTGTGTCAACCTTTTTTTTAGGAAAGCCTCATACCTGTGGAAAATAGCATACAGCCCATCTGCCATTATTTCTAATAATTTACAACCCATTTGCTAATTCTTAAGGTTTTTTTGGAGCCCATATTCTTTTTGTTAGCATTACAGCCCATATTGTGGCAACGGTTAAAACATTATACGAAATTTTGCATATTTCGGTGCGGTCCGAACTGTTTTTAATCCTGAAATTTCGACTCACATTTAAACTGATTTTAAAAATAAATGTATATCAATATAAAATCCAACAAATTCTCCACGCATAAAAATTAATGTAATTTAAAATCTTGAAATGAAAAAAAGATATTTGAAACTAATTGCCGGTTTGATGTGTTTTAAAAATTTACAGCCCATTTCTCATTACTGATGTGCCATTTTCTCGGCCAGCCGAATGAAAGCTCTCCTTGTCTTGAAAGATTTGCAGCCCAACAGGCCTGACAAAGCGACTTACTTGGCAAATCACAAAAAATTGTGCTGTGGCCGTGGACCCAGCTGTCAGCCTCTCCACGTACAGTACTCTTCTGATGGAAGTCGTTCCTTGACCATGTTGACCACGCTGCGCGGAGAGCACCACGGCGGTGGACAACGGCGAGGCCTAGGAAGGGGACGACGCGGCAGTGAAAGCCCGCGCGGAGAGGACTACAAGGGTTCACTGGTTCGGCTGCGGTGTGAGGCTGCCGTCGTCGCAGGGCCTGGCCAGCGGTGGGAATAGTAGGGGGCGGTGAGGCCTCTGCGGCAGCACAGCCGACCACGGGAGGCAGGAGCGTGCGGCATGACCAGCGCTGCTTTGGGCGGCTGGAGCAAGAAGACCAGAGGTTGAAGAAGCACTACGGCCGTTGGATGGACATCGTACGGTCACTGGAGCTAGAATCGTTCATATTGACTAAGTTGACAAAGCCCTTCGTCCCCGTCAACTTAGTAGGCCCACAAGTCAGCCTCCCAGCAAGGTGGGTCCCAGCTAGCCGGGGGAGTATTCATTTTTTTGTGCGTAATAAGGAGGCACTTCCGGTGGGTCTGAGCTGACAGCGAGGGGAACGTTTTTTTCATGAAATACGGTGGCCCGTCCGGTGGGTCCCAGTAGTCAGGGGAAACAATTTTTTTCGCAAAATACTGGTGGCTCGTCCGGTGGGTCCCTGCTGTCAGGTGGAGGAATCATTATTTTTCGCGTAATAAGGAGGCACTTCCTTGCTGCCGCCGTGGACCCAACTGTCAGCCTCTCCACGTACAGTCCACGTCTGATGGAAGTCGTTCCTTCCATGTTGACCACGCCACGCCGAGAGCACCAGGGCGGTGGATGACGGCGAGGCCTAGGAAGGGGACGACGCGGAGCCGGTGAAGACGCGGCAGTGGATGCCCACACGGAGAGGACTATGAGGGTTCACTCATTCGGCTGCGGTGTGAGGCTGCCGTCGACGCAGGGCCTGGCCAGTGGTGGGAATAGTAGGGTGCGGTGAGGCCGCCACGACAGCACAGCCGGCCACGGAAGGCAGGAGCAGGCGGCACGACCGGCGCTGCTTTGGGCGGCTGGAGCAAGAAGACCAGAGGTTGAAGAAGCACTATGGCCGTTGGATGGACATCATACGGTCACTGCAGCTAGAATCATTTATATTGACTAAGTTGACAAAGCCCTTGGTACGTCAACTTAGTAGGCCCACAGGTCAGCTTCCAAAACGGTGCACCCTAGATGTCAGGGGGAGGAATCATTTTTTGGGCGGGTGAAGCTAGAATATCCGAGATTGAAGAAGAAGCACGGCATCCGTTGGATGGACATCCAACGGGAACTGCTGCTAGAACCGTGTGTTGTCTATAAGTTGACAAAGCCTTGCATACACGTCAACTCTATTTTTTTAGGGGACGCGTCAACTTAGTAAGGTCAGAAGTGTATGGCAGAGAACTTATAGCCCATTGGAGATTTGTTAAAATGTGTAGCCCATTTTTGAATTCTAACGGAATTTACTACAACCCATTTACAGTTTGTTAAAAGTACATCCCATTTCAACCAACCGTTCAAAACAGAATTCAATAAAAAATCTCAAATTTTAATGGGATCCAAAGTATTTTTATCTCGAAATTTCTAGTCAGATTAAATACAATTTCGATATAAATATATATTACGTAAAAATCGAACGAAACATTGTGCTCCCAACAATTAATGAAATTAAAATTTTCAATATCCAAAAATAATATTTTATAAAGTAATCACGTGTTTGGTGCATTTTTTATAGTTACTGCCCAGTTTTTATAATTACATCCCATTTATTATTTCTTAAAGCGCATTTTCTTGTTAAGTCGAATCCATCCCTCCTAGGAAAGATTTGCAGCCTAGCGGGGCAGAGAATAACAACTTGACCTTGCCTGGGTATTCCTAAAAAAAGTATAGCTGTGCTAGCCATTTTCAGCTTGAAAAAAAATTAATATCTGGGTTGGATATCTGGCCTGGGCTAGACGGGCCACAGCCCGCCCAGTTAATACCTGCAGTGATGTTTTCGTTGTTGTTCAGAGGAGAAAAATTAATATCTGGGCTAAACATCGAAAAACTCTGCAGTGCTCACACCTCAAAAACACAAATACTGCTCGAGCAGCTTGGTCCCAACTGTCGGACGCTTCTTGTGCAATTCTCTCGTTTATTGACTAGTACTACATAGGTTGACAATGGTGTGGGACCATGATGTCAGGAAACCAGGGGGAAGCAAAATAAATAACTCCAGCGAGCGCTTCCACCTCTGCCTCGTTGTCTCCCATGGAAACCCCTTTCCTCCCTTTTTTGCTTGGGCAAGGACCAATGCATGCATCACGTCCATGCGGTTATTAGGCAAGAAATAAAAGCGATTTGCATGCTATGAATTACGATGGCCTGCATGGGTAGCTAATAAGGCATCCTCTTAACTGCTGTGATTAAATGTTATGTTTAGAAGAGAGAAATATTCTTCTTTTCCACCAATCTGCTTGCACCTAGGTCGTGATGTACCTTCTAATATGACTTATTCACTGTCGGTGTTCTGGGAACGGGGGTCCCCGGACTTGCCTGCCTGCGGCCTGCGGCGTGGCTCAAAGGGGGGCCCAGCACGGCCCATCTTCATCAACATAGACCCAAGACCCTCGCAAGGGGCCAAGCCTCGCGGGGCGGACGACACAGAGCTTCCTCAGGCACGGCCTCATCAGGCTGGCTCGTGAGGAGGCAGAGAGATCAAGGCGGGGTACCTCACGAGGTGCCCATGACGCAAGCCATGACGATCAAGGGCGCCAGGCGGGCGCCAGCCCGCGCAGTGTCCTTCTTTCCTCTTTGGTGCAAAGGGAGCAAGCGCAGGTGAGAGCATCAAGCAAAGGCACCTGTTTCGGTGCAACGGGACCAAGACCAGCCCAATGGCAGGGAGGAAGTCATTGTGGAGCCCAAGCCAGCGTCACCACCAGAGCCTTTGGCAGGCGAGGACCAACTTTAGTCAGGATAAGTGTACCAGATGTTCCCCTTCAAAATGGCCAATTGTTGGCGCCCTTCCCGCTCAATATTTGGGAAGAGGCCCAGGGCCTTTGCCTATAAATAGGACTAGCAACCCCCAGGGTAGGGGGGATCGAACATCGGCCAACCCAGAAACAAGCTAGGATCGGATCGAGTAGCATCACACAGCGAGAGAGAGAAGGGTGACTGAACTCCTCCTAGCAGTTCATCCCCAAGCCAAGAACAGACCCTCGCGAGGCTGTTCTTCCTTATATTGCTCGTCATCATCAGCCCAAGAGGCAATCCACCACACCACAAACTAGAGTAGGGTATTACACCACAATGGTGGCTCGAACTAGTATAAACCCTGTGTCTCTTGTGTTGTTCTTTCCATAGCTTAGATCTTAGCATGGCGGTGGGGTGCAGGTAGGTAGAAGGCGAAATCTCCGCGCGCACCCCAGTGTTCGAACCTCAAGGGTCTGCCGGAACCCGAAATCCGACATTTGGCACGCCAGGTAGGGGTGCGCCGGGATTCGTCTTCCACCGCCCCGTTCTCCTCCGACCATCGCGTCCATGTCTGACGCTCGTCGGGCCCGCGGCGAGCGCCGAGCCGCTCTCGTTTCCCATGTCGCCCAGACGGCTCCTGTCGGCGGGCGTCCTCGCCGTTCCCCGTCACCTGCCGTCAACGCCGCCACCGACCCGACGGGAAACGAGCAGCAAGCGTCGTCTCAGCATCCGTCCGTGCGGCAAGACAGCCGCACCGCTACTCCCTCGCTCACCCCTGCTGGTTCTTCGTCCCGCGCGCTCCGCGCACCCATGGAGGCTCGAGCTGCGCTCATCGCGGCAAACGAGCTCCTGCGCTACCGCCCCGTCGACGACGTCTACGAAGAATGGCTCGACCGCGTCGCCGAGCTCGTCCGCGCCGTAGGGGGCTCTCCTGCGCCGTCCGTTCTGCTGCACTGCACCCCGCCCTGCGCGGGCGACGAAGCTCCGGGGGCGCCCCAGCCGCCTCCTCCTCAAGAAGGCGCCCAGGCTCCAAGGCGCGTGGCCCTTGGGCGGAACCCGCTCCGTCAGGTGCCAGCGCGGCAAGAGCAGAGCTGCCAAGAAGTCCCTCGCCCACAAGAAGCTGCCCGGGCGCTCCTTGCTCCGTCACGTCGCGGCCATGCTCCTGCTCCCGCATGTCAAGACTCCGCGCTGCTCCTAGCTGCAGCGCATGGGGACCTGTAAGACCAAGCTCTCCGTCACCCAAGGCCTCCTGTGGCCACAGCAGGTTGCCGTGCCTTCACCACTGAGCTACGCAGCGTCGCGTGGCCCGGCAAGTTCAAGCCAGACCTGCCTCCTCGTTACGACGGCACGGCCGACCCTGCGGAGTTCCTCCAGCTCTATGAGCTGGGCATCGAAGCTGCCAACGGAGACGAGAAGGTCATGGCGAACTGGTTTCCCATGGCGCTCAAGGACGGGGCCCGCACCTGGCTCCTGAACCTAGCTCCAGGCACGATCTCCTCCTGGGACGAGATGCGCACCCGCTTCATCGCCAACTTCCAAGGTACTCGCGACCGGCCACCCGCCGTGAGCGACATGCGCCACATCAAGCAACAACCCGGAGAGACCCTGCAGAAGTACATCCAGCGCTTCAACAACGCACGCCTCAAGATTCCCAAGGTGACCGAGGAGGCCATCATCTCAGCCTTCTCCGACGGCGTGCGCGATGTCAAGATGAAGGAGGAGCTGGCGATGCATGAAGACCTGTGCACTTCCTTGGAGCTGTTCAACGTGGCGACCAAGTGCGCCAGGGCTGAGGAAGGGCGTCTCTCCCTCCTCGAGCTGCCTGCCATAGACCCAGAAGAGAAGAAGCCCAAGGCCAAGGATGTGAAGCACAAGGGGGCTGCCATGCTCACGGCAGAGCCAGACACCAAGCGGGGCAGAGATCAGCCCGAATCTTCCAGGGCAGTCGGTACTGTGTGTACCACGACCTCCACACCCACAACACCAACGAATGTCAAGAGCTCCGAGCCGTGCGAGAAGGAAGGATCAGCCGTTGTCCCGACCGCGGTGACCGGGGCTATGGTCGAGGAGGAGGAAGGAACGCAGGACGCTGGGAAGACCGCTGCCCGCGCCAAGGGTGGCGCGATCGACCTCGCGAGGATCGCCGGCAAGACCTGCCTCGCGAGGAAGACTGGAGGGATCAGCCTCGCGAGGATCGCCCGCAAGGCAATGCAGGCCTCCCTCCGCTGCCACCGCAGCCAAGGAGAAACGAGGACCGCCATCAGGACGAGGGGGCTGGGGGCTTCCAGGAGCCGCGCGCGATCGCCTGCATCCTGGGCGGGGCTCAAGCCCCAGCCTCTCAACGCATTTTCAAGCAGTTCGCCCACGAAGTGAATGCAGTCCTCCCCAAGCTCGAAGCCACGCGCCCTCTCAGGTAGTCGGTGTGCGCCATCACGTTCAGCTCAGTGGATCAGCTCAAGTGTTCGGCCACGGCCGGAGTCCTCCCGATGCTTTGTTCCCCAATCATCAGCAACGTGCTGGTCACCAGGACCCTCATCGATGGTGGGGCAGGGCTCAATATCCTGTCCGTGGAAACATTCAACAATCTCCAAGTGCCCTACAACCAGCTTCAACCAACCAAGCCTTTCTCCGGAGTCACTGACGGCTCCACGGTCCCGATTGGGCAGGTCCGCCTCCCTGTCACCTTCGGGGCACGCAACAACTACCGCACCGAGCTCATCGACTTCGACGTCGCTCACATTCGCCTGCCGTACAACGCCATCCTCGGGTACCCAGCGCTGGCCAAGTTCATGGCCGTGACTCACCACGGCTACAACATCCTTAAGATGCCAGGAAGTGGCGGAGTCATCACGGTGCCCTGTGAAGAGAAGGACGCGGTGTGTTCCCTAGAACGAGCCTTTCAGGACGCATCACTGGAAGACCCGGATCGCGGAAGTAGGAGGCTTCCCGAGGCCACCCCCAAGAAGAAGAAGACATCGTCCGGCCCGGCTCCTCAGGAGGCAGGCCCCTTAGGGCCCGCGCCTTCCCAGGGGGAACCTCCTTCCATCGCATAGGAAAGCGTGCCCGGTGCCCTCCTCAAGCAGGGCTCGGGGGCTCTCCCCTGGAGGGCCACCAACCTGGCTAGGGTCATGAGGGAGGCGCTTGGGCGCCACATGGAGGCGTGTTTCGAAGCACGTTTCCCTCAAGAAGGAGTAAGGCAAGGAGGGCCAGACCCTCAGGAGTTCGTCAGCAAGGCCATTCAGGAGCTACAGGAGTCAAGAGTCATGAGAGGCGGCCGCCGCCTACCAGCTGAGGCTCCCCATCCAGGCGAGGATGGTGGGCTGCGCGTCTACATCGACATACCAGGGCTCAATCGAGTCGCCTCTCTGGAGCGCCTCTGGCCCTCGCGAGTGGGGCGCTACGAAGGTCTACCCCACAGCTACGTTCGCATGCCTTACGGCCTGCCGAGCGCGGCTGCCACGTACCAGCGCCTCATGAGGGGCATAATGGAGGCTCAAGAGGCCAGGTGTTCCGCAGCCCTGACGGAGATGGAGATGGTCTGCGAGGAGCCACCAGCGCCTCCGGAGCCTCCCGAGGCCCCTGGGCCCGGGGGCTCGTGAGGATCGGCTTCCGCAGCCACCGAGTCTGCTACACCAACGCTGCTTCATCCTCGACATCATCAGGTGACATCTTCCAGGTTTCATTTCCAGCTGGGAGCGCCCCCCAGGGCTGCATTATTCCCAGGCCACGTGGGTCCGTCCCTGCAGCATGTATCCCTTTTATTTCATGTTGTTAGCTTACCTTGTTGGGGGCGCCCCTCGGGCTGCATCATCCCCAAGTCGCTCGGGCCTGACCTAGTGATGTCCGCCTTCCCAGCATCTATTTGAATGATTCCACTCCTTCACGGCTAATGTGTTTGACCTAGTTGCCCGCTCAACTGACGCCAACTGACGGAGCTGCTCCCAAAACGGCACGGCGCTTGCGCATGGGTCCGTCCCTGCAACGCCGACAAACCTGAATGGCTGAGCTCTGGCCGCGGCAGCCCCGCATGGCGCCACCTCGTCAAGCCTTCAATGCCTCATCACCCCTAGGAAGCAACCAACGGCTGGCTGTCAATTGTCATGGCAACCCCTCGTTCTTTCTATGATGGGTCTACAGGATCTCCTAAAGGAGCCGCGTCAAGCGAGGCCCTTGCGCTGTCTCCTTCACTCTCATCCGCGCGAATTGCTTGCACGTTAAAGGGGGGGGTGCCTGAGCATCGCGACTCAGGGCTCCTACTGGCTCTCCAGCCCTCACCCTCTGGCCTTGTCCACGGCATCGCGACCTGGCATACCAGTGACGGCTGAGACTTGCTCGAGACCCGAGGACGTAGAGCAGAAAGGGGAGCAAAGGCGAGAGGGGAGGGACACGCGAGGACCTCGCCGAGCAACCTCACGCCTGCCGACGCACGGACCCGGCGACACATAAGGGAGCGGTCCCTGATTCTCGAGATAAGTCACCACCCGGAAGCACCAGCTACCGTGGCACCATCCCCGCACCTAATGCAATCCCGTGTTAGCAATGCTGCTCTCCTTTCTCACCGAACAATGGCTGCTTGCGCGCCAAAGGGGACCTCCTGAGCATTGTGACTCAGGGGCTCTTACCGGACCCCGGGTCGCTCACCTCCTGGCCTTGACCACGGCATCGCGACCTGGCATACCAGCGACGGCTGAAGCCGCCTTGGGACTGGGACCTGTCGGCGCAGAGCACCAACCCGCGTGAGGTTCAAAAGGGAGAACTGAGCTAAGACAGAATGAGCAACTCGCACAATTCTACAACAAGGGTTATATTAAAAAACAGGATCACAGGCACCTTACAAGCCCCCACGGGATGCGTCTTTGATTCCTCGCAGGGAACAGATCCTAAAAGGGCGCTAACTACACGCGCCCCTGCAAAAGACGCCATCATCAACAGTGGGCCGTCAAGCACCGGCGCCAACCCCATCCAGATCAGAGTCGGCGATGGCCTGACGAGCCCGCCCTGCTCCAGGAGCGGTGCCAGCTCGGGGGCTCGTAGCTGTCGTTGCTCGTCTCCGGGGTCGCGAAGAGCTTGCCGGAGTCGCTGGATCCTCCGATGCCTCCGCCGCCCGAGGAGCCGCCAAGGGAGCGGTCGGCGGGCCTAGCCCTCGCCGTAGCAGGGTCCCGACCACCTCTCCCGAGGCAGCACTCCAGCCGGCGCCCGTTCGCATCGAAGACCTTGAAGAACATCATCGAAGCACCGTCGTACTCCAAGTGGATCGCGAAGGCGCCTCTTGTCCTGCAAACCCGGGCTATTTCACCCCAGCCTCGAGTCATGAAGACCTCACCCGGGGCAACGACCTCGACCTCTGCCTCGGTCGCGAGGGTCCTGCAGCCGGTGTGCTGCAGCCAAAGCTCTAAGAGTTCTCCCTGCGGGACGATGGAGGCGAAGAAGGGAGGAAGGCGAATCCAAGACTGAGGAGGCATGGCAGCGTGGAGCACGAACTCTTGGGAGGAGCTCTCTTGGGAGGAGCCCTCGGTGTGGACCCCACCTGCATGACCCGTCGGCACCGGCGGCGGTGCCGCCCGTGGCGATCAGCATCGACTCCTTCAGAGCCCTCGATGTGGGCATACAAGGGAAGCGGGAACCCTGGCGGTGGCCGCTCGCACCAGGGCCTCGACACCACTTGATGGGCCCCCTCGTCCTGGCGGCAGAGGGCGAGCTGTTTCTTCGGCGGGAGCGGGTCTGGTTCCTCCCAGGGAGCCTTTCCCTTCTCTACCGCTGAGAACCGGCGGATCGGAGCCATCGCAGCAAGACGGAGCAAGGACCGGGAAGAAGGAGAAGCAAGAAGAGATGGACTGGAAGGGCGCGTGCCATCCCGTACTTATAGCCGGCGAGGGCCAACCGTCGGCCTCCACGATCGCAGGTAATCATGACCCGCTTTGCATGCAGGGACTTGTCCAGTCCGTGCAGTTGCCGAGGTGCCGTGGGGAAGTGGAGACGCCCACGTCCAACCAACTGCCACGCGGCGCCCAAGGCCGCAGGCTGTTAGGGCCCGCAGCGCTTCGCTCTTGCCCTTTCGCCTCCCTGCACGGCCAAGTCCGGGCGCTCCTTGGGCCCGGGGGCTACTGTCGGTGTTCTGGGAACGGGGGTCCCCAGACTTGCCTGCCTGCGGCCTGCGGCGTGGCTCAGAGGGGGGCCCAGCACGGCCCATCTTCATCAACACAGACCCAAGACCCTCGCGAGGGGCCAAGCCTCGCGGGGCGGACGACACGGAGCTTCCTCAGGCACGGCCTCATCAGGCTGGCTCGTGAGGAGGCGGAGATATCAAGGCGGGGTACCTCACGAGGTGCCCGTGATGCAAGCCATGAAGATCGGCCAACCCAGAAACAAGCTGGGATCGGATCGAGTAGCATCACACACACACACACACACACACACAGAGAGAGAGAGAGAGAGAGAGAGAGAGAGAGAGAGAGAGAGAGAGAAGGGTGACTGAACTCCTCATAGCAGTTCATCCCCCAAGCCAAGAACAGACCCTCGCGAGGCTGTTCTTCCTTGTATTGCTCATCATCATTAGCCCAAGAGGCAATCTACCACACGACAAACTAGAGTAGGGTATTACACCACAATGGTGGCCCGAACTAGTATAAACCCTGTGTCTCTTGTGCTGTTCTTTCCATAGCTTAGATCTTAGCGTGGCGGTGGGGTGCAGGTAGGTAGAAGGCGAAATCTCCGCGCGCACCCCAGTGTTCGAACCTCAAGGGTCTGCCGGAACCCGAAATCCGACATTCACCTAGACTGAGGGAGTATAGTTTTATACACACACATATATATATATAATAAGGAGGCACTTGCGTACGTAGGCTATGGACCTGGTGGGTCCCCATTGTCATCCTCTCCAAGTAAAGTCATCTCCTCGCCCGCGTGTGCTTTCCGCCCGAAACAGTCCGCCCGCCCCACTTCCCGGTGCAGGCGATTGCTCCGCCTTCAAACGACACAAGTGTCGTCCGTCCATCCATCTGCCGCCCACATTAATGATACGTGGTTGCCTAGGCGGCTACTCCGGTGCCACACGTCCATCCCTCCGTCCGCCCACCATTGCTATATAAACTGCTGCGTCGGCCATAGCCGCAGTCATCCACATCCGTTCCCTTTCTCCTGTCCACACCACTACTGCCCACCATGGCTTCCTCGTGCTCCAGCGCTCTTTGGGATGGGCGGACGACAGACCACAAGGAGATGGCAGCCATTGCTGCCGACCGGCTGGCCGGCAGGCAGCCGGAGGACGACGACGTCCCAATGGAGAACATGGTAGCCGATGATCCGGCGCCAACCCCCTCCTCCGCGCCATCCTCGCCGGTGCATTGCACCATGACCATCGGCGAGGCCCGTGCCCAATATATGGACAGTGTGAGGCAAATGCATCAGAAGCAGTTCCGGAAGGCGCAAGCCGACGCCGTCTACAACCACCATCTCCTCCAGGAGCATCTGCAGGCGGAGGAGCAGATCGCCGCGGAGCGGGCGGAGCAGGAGGCGCTGCTCGACTCGTACCGCTCTGCCCGCAAGGGCCACCTCGAGCGCTGTCGGGAGCGCATGCGGGTGGCAGAGGCTGCGGCCGCCTACAAAGAGGCTAGCAAAGAGGGCGATGAAGCGGGCGAGGCGCTGTTTGGCGAGACCGAGGACGAGGCAGAGGACAATGCCGGCTCCGACGAGTCCCCGCTCCGCTGGCGTCGACGAGGCCCTGCTCCACCGAGGCCCCTCAGCGCCAACAACGAGGCAGAGGACACCGCTGGCTCCGCCGAGGCCCCGCCCCGCCAACAACGAGGCAGAGGACATCCCCGGCTCAGCCGAGGCCCCACCCTGCCGACAACGCGGGGGAGGATTTCCACCGCTCCGCTGAGGCGCCGCCCATCGGCAACGAGACAGAGGACATCGCCGGCTCCGCCGAGGCCCCGCCCCGCTGCCAATGAGGCCGCGCCACACAGAAAATGAGGAAGAGTAGAACACGGTAGGTTGCCGCCGCTCGGGTCCAAGTAAGGCCACCGCTGCTACCCTCCTGTTGAAGCCAAGCTAGGCGGGTTGACCATTGACGGCCGGTTAGCTTCTTGGCGGCGACGTGGAGTCGGGGAGTTCTGCTGGAGAATAACGCTGCTTCTACTTAACTGCTGGTGCAGTTGGCTGACTGACACGTGGGCCCAACAGGCCACATGTCAGTTACACAACTACACGTGCAGTTAAGTCACTGAAGCTTCTATTCGGCTCAGCGGGACATAGGTGGTTAGGTTCGGTTAATTAATTATACCTCCAGCGCACCCCTTTTTAGTTGAAAAATGTATGAAATGTAATGAAATCTGGCATGTTTATATGAAATCTGACAGTGTATGAATGAATTTATTTTGATTAGTTTGAATTCCTGTATCACTGGCATTGGATGAACATGCAAAACAATATGTACTAGCATTATTCCCAGGGTGATCACCTCGTTTGTAGCAGTTTCACATGTACTCCCTCCGGTCCTTTCTAGTCTGCATACAAGTTTTGTCTGCAGTCAAAGTATCTCTACTTTGACCAATCTTATACAAAAAAGTATGCACTTTCACAATGTGCGAAGTAAAAAGGAACAGAAGGAGTACAAAGAGTTTGAGCAGGTTTTTAGCGTTTTTGTACATTGCAATCAAACACACAGGCCTGGCAATTCATAGAGAACATTCAAAACAATCGATGATTATGCATCTCAGCGACTCACATGCCAGAGGCAATATTTACTTCACAACTAAAGAATAAAGAAAAAAAATTGATCGACGCTGCTGACAGCAAGGGCGTCCCATTCGAAAATATCAAACACATGTCTTGCTAAAATCAATGAGCAAAATTTGACAAGGTTGTCCCATTCCAAAATATCAAATGCCTACGATTATGGAATGGGCAGGGTTTGCCATCAGTTCGGACATTGACATGGCACCTCGTGCTAAATAAACCAGCTGTTCTTTTTGTGCAGTTCCACCAAAATCAACCAAATTCGTGCGTAGCTTGTACGATTTCGCCCTTATATGTTGCAACGCCTTGAACTTGTCGGCACCTCCTTTCTTGTGGTGGAAATGAATGATTCGATGTATTCATGAACATTTTGTGCAGTTCCCATTGAAATCAAGCTGAGCACCCCTGTTTGCACAAATACAAAAAAGTGAATAGTATAGAGAAAACTGTACTATGAATTGACAGTTTCAACAGGCACATACATGGTCCATGTAGAGCACACTTTTAGAAATATGGAACTCACCAGAAAGAATCCTAGAACAACATTGTACTCGCGCATCACAACAAAAAATGGAGATTTTGTCAGTCCTTCTGAGCTGAAGTTAGTTTGATCTTGTGGGGAGTAATGTAACCGTCCTTCAACTGCTCCTTCTGATGATAAGATTGTTGGAAATATGCCCTAGAGGCAATAATAAATTAGTTATTATTATATTTCCTTGTTCATGATAATCGTTTATTATCCATGCTAGAATTGTATTGATAGGAAACTCAGATACATGTGTGGATACATAGACAACACCATGTCCCTAGTAAGCCTCTAGTTGACTAGCTCGTTGATCAATAGATGGTTACGGTTTCCTGACCATGGACATTGGATGTCATTGATAACGGGATCACATCATTAGGAGAATGATGTGATGGACAAGACCCAATCCTAAGCCTAGTACAAGATCATGTAGTTCGTATGCTAAAGCTTTTCTAATGTCAAGTATCATTTCCTTAGACCATGAGATTGTGCAACTCCCGGATACCGTAGGAGTGCTTTGGGTGTGCCAAACGTCACAACGTAACTGGGTGGCTATAAAGGTACACTACAGGTATCTCTGAAAGTGTCTGTTGGGTTGGCACGAATCGAGACTAGGATTTGTCACTCCGTGTAAACGGAGAGGTATCTCTGGGCCCACTCGGTAGGACATCATCATAATGTGCACAATGTGATCAAGGAGTTGATCACGGGATGATGTGTTACGAAACGAGTAAAGAGACTTGCCGGTAATGAGATTGAACAAGGTATCGGGATACCGACGATCGAATCTCGGGCAAGTATCGTACCGCTAGACAAAGGGAATTGTATGCGGGATTGATTGAATCCTCGACATCGTGGTTCATCCGATGAGATCATCGAGGAGCATGTGGGAGCCAACATGGGTATCCAGATCCCGCTGTTGGTTATTGGCCGGAGAGTCGTCTTGGTCATGTCTACGTGTCTCCCGAACCCGTAGGGTCTACACACTTAAGGTTCGGTGACGCTAGGGTTATAGAGATATTAGTATGCGGTAACCCGAAAGTTGTTCGGAGTCCCGAATGAGATCCCGGACGTCACGAGGAGTTCCGGAATGGTCCGGAGGTAAAGATTTATATATGGAAAGTCTTGTTTTGGTCGCCGGAAAAGTTTCACACATTATCTGTATTGTACCGGGAGTGCCGAAAGGGGTCCGGGGGTCCACCAAGGGGGTCCACCTGCCCCGGGGGCCACATGGGCTGTAGGGGTGTGCGCCTTGGCCTATATGGGCCAAGGGCACCAGCCCCAAGAGGCCCATGTGCCAAGAGATAAGGGAAAGGAAGAGTCCTGAAGGGGGAAGGCACCTCCTAGGTGCCTTGGGGAGGATGGACTCCTCCCTGGCCTCACCCTTACTTGGAGGAAGGGCCAAGGCTGCGCCCCCCTCTCCCTTGGCCCTATATATAGTGGGGGGAAGGGAGGGCAGCCGCACCTAAGCCCTGGCGCCTCCCTCTCCCTCCCATGACACATCTCCCTCCTCCCGCAGCGCTTGGCGAAGCCCTGTTGGAATCCCGCTACTTCCACCACCACGCCGTCGTCCTGCTGGATCTCCATCAACCTCTCCTCCCCCCTTGCTGGATCAAGAAGGAGGAGACGTCGCTGCTCCGTACGTGTGTTTAACACGGAGGTGCCGTCCGTTCGGCGCTAGGATCATCGGTGATTTGGATCATGACGAGTACGACTCCATCAACCCCGTTCTCTTGAACGCTTCCGTGCGCGATCTACAAGGGTATGTAGATCCACTCCTCCCTCGTTGCTAGATGACTCCATAGATAGATCTTGGTGACACGTAGGAAAATTTTGAATTTATGCTACGTTCCCCAACAGTGGTATCAGAGCCAGGTTTATGCGTAGTTTCTATGCACGAGTAGAACACAAAGTAGTTGTGGGCGTTGATTTTGTTCAATATGCTTACCATTACTAGTCCAATCTTGATTCGACAGCATTGTGGGATGAAGCAGCCCGGACCGACCTTACACGTACTCTTATGTGAGACTGGCTCCACCGACTGACATGCACTAGTTGCATAAGGTGGCTAGCGGGTGTCTGTCTCTCCCACTTTAGTCGGATCGGATTCGATGAAAAGGGTCCTTATGAAGGGTAAATAGCAATTGGCATATCACGTTGTGGTTTTTTGTGTAGGTAAGAAACGTTCTTGCTAGAAACCCATAGCAGCCACATAAAACATGCAAACAACAATTAGAAGACGTCTAACTTGTTTTTGCAGGGTATGCTATGTGATGTGATATGGCCAAAAGGATGTGATGAATGATATATGTGATGTATGAGATTGATCATGTTCTTGTAATAGGAATCACGACTTGCATGTCGATGAGTATGACAACCGGCAGGAGCCATAGGAGTTGTCTTAATTTATTTATGACCTGCGTGTGAACATAAACATCATGTAATTACTTTACTTTATTGCTAACCGTTAGCTGTAGTAGTAGAAGTAATAGTTGACGAGACAACTTCATGAAGACACGATGATAGAGATCATGATGATGGAGATCATGGTGTCACGCCGGTGACGATAATGATCATGGAGCCCCAAAGATGGAGATCAAAAGGAGCAATATGATATTGGCCATATCATGTCACTATTTGATTGCATGTGATGTTTATCATGTTTTTGCATCTTGTTTACTTAGAACGACGGTAGTAAATAAGATGATCCCTCATAATAATTTCAAGAAAGTGTTCCCCCTAACGGTGCACCGTTGCGACAGTTCATTGTTTCGAAGCACCACGTGATGATCGGGTGTTAGATTCTTACGTTCGAATACAACGGGTGTTGACGAGCCTAGCATGTACAGACATGGCCTCGGAACACACGCGAAACACTTAGGTTGACTTGACGAGCCTAGCATGTACAGACATGGCCTCGGAACACAAGAGACCGAAAGGTCGAGCATGAGTCATATGGTAGATACGATCAACATGAAGATGTTCACCGATGATGACTAGTCCGTCTCACGTGATGATCGGACACGGCCTAGTTGACTCGGATCATGTAATCACTTAGATGACCAGAGGGATGTCTATCTGAGTGGGAGTTCACAAGATGAACTTAATTATCCTGAACATAGTCAAAAAGGTCTTCGCAAATTATGTCGTAGCTCGCGCTTCAGTTCTACTGTTTAGATATGTTCCTAGAGAAAATTTAGTTGAAAGTTGATAGTAGCAATTATGAGGACTAGGTCCGTAAACTGAGGATTGTCCTCATTGCTTCATAGAAGGCTTATGTCCTTAATGCACCACTCAGTTTGCTGAACCTCGAACGTCGTATGTGGATGTTGCGAACATCTGACATACACATTTTGATAACTACGTGATAGTTCAGTTAAACGGTTTAGAATTGAGGCACCGAAAACGTTTTTGAAACGTCGCGAAACATATGAGATGTTTCGAGGGCTGAAATTCGGATTTCAGGCTCATGCCCACGTCAAGAGGTATAAGACCTCCGACGATTTTCTTAGCCCACAAACTAAGGGAGAAAAGCTCAATTGTTGAGCTTGTGCTCAGATTGTTTGAGTACAACAATCATTTGAATCGAGTGGGAGTTGATCTTCCAGATGAGATAGTGATGTTTCTCCAAAGTCATTACCACCAAGCTGCTAGAGCTTCGTGATGAACTATAATATATCAGGGACATATATGATGATCCTTGAGATATTCACGATGTTTGTAGAAATCAAGAAGGAGCATCAATTGTTGATGGTTGGTGAAACCACTAGTTTCAAGAAAGGCAAGGGCAAGAAAGGTATACTTCATGGAACAACAAATCAGTTGCTGTTCTAGTGAAGAAACCCAAAGTTGAACCCAAGCCCGAGACTAAGTGCTTCTGTAATAAAGGGAACAGCCACTGGAGCAGAATTGCCCTAGATACTTGGTAGATGAGAAGGCTGACAAAGTTGATAGAAGTATATTGGATATACATTGTGTTAATGTGTACTTTACTAGTACTCCTAGTAGCACCAGGGTATTAGATACCGGTTCGGTTGCTAAGTGTTAGTAACTCGAAATAAAAGCTACGAAATAAACGGAGACTAGCTAAAGGTGAGATGACGATATGTGTTGGAAGTATTTCCAAGGTTGATCAAATATCATACGCTCCCTCTACCATCGAGATTGGTGTTGAGCATAGACATGATTGGATTATGTCTATCGCAATACGGTTATTCATCTAAGGAGAATAATGGTTACTCTGTTTATTTGAATAATACCTTCAATGGTCTTACACCTAAAATGAATGGTTTATTGAATCTTGATCGTAGTGATACACATGTTCATGCCAAAAGATAGTAATGATAGTACCACCTACTTGTGGCACTGCCACGTAAGTCATATCGGTATAAAACGCATGAAGAAGCTCCATGTTGATGGATCTTTGGGCTCACTCGTTTTTTTGAAAGGTTTGAGACATGCGAACCATGTCTATTGGTGTATATGCATGAAGAAACTCCATGCAAATGGACCGTTTGGACTCACTTGATTTTGAATCACTTGAGACATGCAAATCATACCACATGGGCAAGATGACTGAAAGCCTCATTTTCAGTAAAATGGAACTAGAAAGCAACTTGTTGGAAGTAATACATTTTGATGTGTGCAATCCAATGAGTGCTGAGGCGTGTAGTGGATATCGTTATGTTCTTACTTCACAGATGATTTGAGTAGATATTGAGTATATTTACTTGATGAATCATGAGTCTGGATTATTGAAAGGTTCAAGTAATTTCAGGGTGAAGTTGAAAGATCGTCGTGACAAGAGGATAAAATGTCTATGATATGATCATAGAGATGAATATCTGAATTACGAGTTTGGCACAGAATTAAGACATTGTGGAAATTGTTTCACAACTAATACAGCCTGGAACACCATAGTGTGATGGTGTGTCCGAACATCATAACTGCACCCTATTGGATATGATGCATACCATGATGTCTCTTATCGAATTACCACGATAGTTTATGGGTTAGGCATTAGAGACAACCACATTCACTTTAAATAGGGCACCACGTAATTCCGATGAGATGACACCGTATGAACTTTGGTTTAGAGAAACCTAAGCTGTCATTTCTTAAAAGTTTGGGGCTGCGACGCTTATGCGAAAAAGTTTCAGGCTGATAAGCTCGAACCCAAAGCGGATAAATGCATCTTCATAGGACACCCAAAACAGTTGGGTATACCTCCTGTCTCAGATCCGAAAACAATAAGGGATTGTTTCTAGAATCGGGTCCTTTCTCGAGGAAAAGTTTCTCTTGAAAGAATTGAGTGGGAGGATGGTGGAGACTTGATGAGGTTATTGAACCGTCTCTTCAACTAGTGTGTGACAGGGCACAGGGAGTTGTTCCTATGGCACCTACACCAATTGAAGTGGAAGCTTATGATAGTGATCATGAAACTTCAGATCAAGTCACTACCAAACCTCGTGGGATGACAAGGATGCGTACTACTTCAGAGCGGTACGTAATCCTGTCTTGGAAGTCATGTTGCTAGACAACAATGAACCTACGAGCTATGGAGAAGCGATGGTGGGCCCGGATTCTGATAAATTGCTCGAGGCCATAAAATCCGAGAGAGGATCCATGTATGGAAATAAAGTGTAAGACTTTGACATAATAGCTCGATGGTTGTGAGGCTGTTGAGTACAGATGGATTTTAAAAGGAAGACGGACAATGATGGTAAATTTCACCATTAAGAAAGCTCGACTTGTCGTTAAGATGTTTTCCGACAAGTTCAAGGAGTTGACTACGATGAGACTTTCTCACTCGTAGCGATGCTAAGAGTCTGTTGGAATTATATTAGCGATTACTGCATTATTTATGAAATCTTGCAGATAGGATGTCAAAACATTGTTTCCTAGACGTTTTTTGAGGAAAGGTTGTATGTGATACAAACCGGAAGGTTTTGTCAATCCTGAAAGATGCTAATAAGTATGCAAAGCTCCAGCAATCCTTCTAGGGACTGGAGTAAGCATCTCGGAGTTGGAATGTACGCTTTGATGAGATGATCAAAGATTTTGGGTTTATACAAAGTTTATGAGAAACTTGTATTTCCAAAGAAGTGAGTGGGAGCACTATAGAATTTCTGATAAATATATGTTGACATATTGTTGATCAAAAATGACGTAGAATTTCTGGAAAGCATATAGGGTTATTTGGAAAGTGTTTTTCAATGGAAAGCCTGGATTAAGCTACTTGAACATTGAGCATCAAGATCTATAAGGATAGATCAAAACGCTTCATGGTACTTTCAAATGAGCACATACCTTGACATGATCTTGAAGGTGTTCAAGATGGATCAGTCAAAGAAGGAGTTCTTGCCTGAGTTGTAAGGTATGAAGTTAAGACTTTAAGCTCGACCACGACAGAATAGAGAGAAAGGACGAAGGTCGTCCCCTATGCTTAAGACATAGGCACTACAATATGCTATGCTGTGTACCGCACCTGAAATGTGCCTTGCCATGAGTCAGTCAAGGGGTACAAGAGTGATCCAAGAATGGATCACAAGACATCGGTCAAAGTTATCCTTAGTAACTAGTGGACTAAGGAATTTTCTCGATTATGGAGGTGGTAAAAGAGTTCGTCGTAAAGGGTTACGCCGATGCAAACTTTGACACTAATCCAGATTATTCTGAGTAGTAAACTGGATTCGTATAGTAGAACAGTTATTTGGAATAGCTCCAAATTTGGCGTAGTAGTTGCATCTACAAGATGACATAGAGATTTGCGAAGTACATCCGGATCTGAAAGATTCAGACCCATTGACTATAACATCTCTCACAAGCATAACATGTTCAAACCCAAAACTCATCGAGTGTTAATCACATGGTAATGTGAACTAGATTATTGACTCTAGTAAACTCTTTGGGTGTTAGTCACATGGGGATGTGACCTTGAGTGTTAATCACATATCGATGTGAACTGGATTATTGACTCTAGTGCAAGTGGGAGACTGTTGGAAATATGCCCTAGAGGCAATAATAAATTAGTTATTATTATATTTCCTTGTTCATGATAATCGTTTATTATCCATGCTAGAATTGTATTGATAGGAAACTCAGATACATGTGTGGATACATAGACAACACCATGTCCCTAGTAAGCCTCTAGTTGACTAGCTCGTTGATCAATAGATGGTTACGGTTTCCTGACCATGGACATTGGATGCCATTGATAACGGGATCACATCATTAGGAGAATGATGTGATGGACAAGACCCAATCCTAAGCCTAGCACAAGATCATGTAGTTCGTATGCTAAAGCTTTTCTAATGTCAAGTATCATTTCCTTAGACCATGAGATTGTGCAACTCCCGGATACCGTAGGAGTGCTTTGGGTGTGCCAAACGTCACAACGTAACTGGGTGGCTATAAAGGTACACTACAGGTATCTCCGAAAGTGTCTGTTGGGTTGGCACGAATCGAGACTGGGATTTGTCACTCCGTGTAAACGGAGAGGTATCTCTGGGCCCACTCGGTAGGACATCATCATAATGTGCACAATGTGATCAAGGAGTTGATCACGGGATGATGTGTTACGAAACGAGTAAAGAGACTTGCCGGTAACGAGATTGAACAAGGTATCGGGATACCGGCGATCGAATCTCGGGCAAGTATCGTACCGCTAGACAAAGGGAATTGTATGCGGGATTGATTGAATCCTCGACATCGTGGTTCATCCGATGAGATCATCGAGGAGCATGTGGGAGCCAACATGGGTATCCAGATCCCGCTGTTGGTTATTGGCCGGAGAGTCGTCTTGGTCATGTCTACGTGTCTCCCGAACCCGTAGGGTCTACACACTTAAGGTTCGGTGACGCTAGGGTTATAGAGATATTAGTATGCGGTAACCCGAAAGTTGTTCGGAGTCCCGGATGAGATCCTGGACGTCACGATGAGTTCCAGAATGGTCCGTAGGTAAAGATTTATATATGGGAAGTCTTGTTTTGGTCGCCGGAAAAGTTTCGCACATTATCGGTATTGTACCGGGAGTGCCGAAAGGGGTCCGGGGGTCCACCAAGGGGGTCCACCTGCCCCGGGGGGCCACATGGGCTGTAGGGGTGTGCGCCTTGGCCTATATGGGCCAAGGGCACCAGCCCCAAGAGGCCCATGCGCCAAGAGATAAGGGAAAGGAAGAGTCCTGAAGGGGGAAGGCACCTCCTAGGTGCCTTGGGGAGGATGGACTCCTCCCTGGCCGCACCCTTCCTTGGAGGAAGGGCCAAGGCTGCGCCCCCCTCTCCCTTGGCCCTATATATAGTGGGGGGAAGGGAGGGCAGCTAGACCTAATCCCTGGCGCCTCCCTCTCCCTCCCATGACACATCTCCCTCCTCCCGCAGCGCTTGGCGAAGCCCTGTTGGAATCCCGCTACTTCCACCACCACGCCGTCGTGCTGCTGGATCTCCATCAACCTCTCCTCCCCCCTTGCTGGATCAAGAAGGAGGAGACGTCGCTGCTCCGTACGTGTGTTGAACGCGGAGGTGCCGTCCGTTCGGCGCTAGGATCATCGGTGATTTGGATCATGACGAGTACGACTCCATCAACCCCGTTCTCTTGAACGCTTCCGCGCGTGATCTACAAGGGTATGTAGATCCACTCCTCCCTCGTTGCTAGATGACTCCATAGATAGATCTTGGTGACACGTAGGAAAATTTTGAATTTATGCTACGTTCCCCAACAAAGATAGACATGGCTTCTTCATCCTGGCATAATCGGAACTAGTCACTTCACGTACTCCATATTCTTCTTCAGAGGAAGATGATCCTGTTGTGCAAAGACAAGAGGACTACTAAATTCTAGCATCACTGTTTGCTCGAAAAAAAGGAAAGGAACTATTTAAAACAACACAGATGAAGCACTTCTCAAGGACAATACTACTTTTTCATGACAGCACTAGGAGTTGATTTTTGTTTTTCTTCCCCTTGTTCTTCCCCTTCATCACTTGGTTCAATAACAAACAAGCTTCGCCTTCAATGTAAGATTTGGCATGTCAATTAGGGAGCACAAGTATAGTACTAAACTTAATTTTCTGATGAAAGTGGCAAAATACAGGCTAGCAATTGTGAAATATCCTTATCTTACCTCAATGGGATATTACGGTGCACATACAGATTGGAAGTCTTGTCTCCATTTGTGCAGTTCACTAAAATCAAGCAACATTATCGTACAAGTAGCACAACATATGAATGCACACTGCAGAATCATGTGAAAAAAGGCTAGTACTGACCTCTCATGATGCGGAATTCAAACAACTCACAAGAAGAAAATCTGAACCAAATTCGCCTTAACGGATAGGAAGTAAGATCTCCTCTTGTGCAGTTCCACTAAGATCAAGCAATCAAGCAACGTTGTCGGTGTGACATTTTGGTTGAACTGCACAAAACACTCTTAAAACAAAAGTGTTTTGTGCAGTGCAACAAAAGGTCACAATGGCAACGAGGTGAAGCAGATAACCCTGTTTACACAGAGGTGCAAAGGAAACAATTAGTGGTCAATAACGGTGGATGACACAGAAGCCAACAAAAAGAAGCATCTACCTTATCTAAATGGGAAAGAAAGCAAGACAGTAGCATTTCTCAAATAGTGGCATTGATTAATATTAACATAGAGATTATATTAACAATAAAATTCGTTAAACATGTAATTTGCTTTTAACTGTGGCATTGCATCAATTTTCCAGCGGCATTATTAGAGGGTGTTTGTTTACAGGGACATTTTGGTGTAGGGACTAAAAAACTCCGTGTCAGTCCCATCTAAACCAAAGAGGAGGGACTTTTAGGGACTAAAAGTGGGCATGTGGGACTAAAGAAAGAAGACCCCGAGGGAGTCTTTTTGGGACTTTTTCCAACAGTTGCCCCTGCCACGCATCGCACCTTGTCTCTATTAGTTCATTACTAGGCGTAACATGGTCTTTTAGCATGTCATTTAATAACCTCTAGTCCATGTTTAGTCCCTGGAACCCAGCAGGTAGGGACTAGGGATTTTTTAACCAAACAGGGCCTTAGATTAACAACATCTAATGAGTTGCACGGGACAGTGGATGCACCAGCACCATGTGCTTCTACCGATGTATTGTGGTCATGCACAGTCTGTTGCAACAAAGAACAAGCAACCAAGGAGCATATTTGTGTTGGTCCCAGTTTTGTTATCTTTAGACGCCTTTCCCTATGTGAGCGCATCAAATCTAGTCCTGCTCAAACTCTACAGCCTTGTCCCCTCCTTTCCTTTTTGAACTAGTACTTTTGCTCCTTCCTTTCCTCTTTGAACCACGTCCTAGATTTATGCGATACAACTTTCCCCACTACTTTCCCCCATTCCTAGATTTATGCGGTACAGTACACGTTAGGCTTGTCCGGAAATTTCAACCCACGCCTTGTTAGTCCGAAATATTTAAGATATATCTTTGTCTCGTTGTGCTCCGACAACTCCCTCCATCTCAACCCGCGCCTTGCTATTCCAAAATTACAACGCGCGCAAAAACTCCCACCTCCTGTGAAATTCCGACATGCGAAATGCCCGTGGTACCCCTGAACCGAAAGAACTGCCTCAAATCGGTGGGGGTACTTTCATAACTTACCCCACATTTCGGACAAGCGCGTCTATAAGCCATGGTTTCCCACTGCCATCCCATCTGCCCACCCATTCGTACACCGAGGCCGTGAAAACCCACGACGAAACCCCACACCCTGCTCCGTCCGCCACCCAGCCGGAGCCTCTTCCCCGACGACGTCGTCCACAGCAACACCTCGACGTCCCTCATCCACCGTACCGGATGAGGATCCGTCATCGATCTCATCGTCCCGCCGGTTCAGCCACACCGTCCTCCACCTCCAAGGAGCTGCCCCGACGTTCCCCTCGTCTTTTGCGCCACCTCCATTCCCACACCACCATCTTCACCTGCACTACCGGAAGAGCATCATCATCACCATTTCCTCGGATGAAGCTGCGGCCTAATCGGCGCCACCAAAGAGGTTGTACACTAATCGCCGCATTTTCTTCTTGATTCGATCTCACGGTGCTGCCGGCGCTCGGTCCCAAGCCGACACGGCGTGGCTCCATCCACGACGGCGTCGCTGGCCACTTCCTCCACGGCGTCGCTCTCTCGGCGGCGACGTCCACATTAGTAGGACCTGCTGCTCCTTTAGCTCTCACTCACGCTGCTGCTCTGCTCTTGCTCTCGGTCCCCTGCCTGGTCTGCTCTTGCTATTGCTCTTGCTCGCGCTGCTGCTCTCGCTCTTGCTCTTGCTTGTGATGCTGCTCCGATTTAGCTACACTTCACTCCGATGCCGCCGGGGTGAAGGAAGAACCAGCCGCAGCGGGGAGGGGGGCTCGCTGGAGAGGTACCCCACTATCTATATTAGGGTTCAGGATGGGGGCGGTGGTCGCCGGCGTTGGCGGGGCGTTGGCGGGGCGGTGGCGTGGGGATCGCCGGAGAAAAATCTCGGCACGGGGGGGCCTAGAGGGATGGCTGGGGCGGTGGCGGACCGGCGGTGGGGAGTGTTTTCGGGGCGGGCGGGGCGGCGCACCGCGGGCGGCGGGGGGCTACTGTTTGGCTGGCTCAGGTGGGTGGAGGTTGAAGATGAACCACATGCCCTTGATTTCGTATCCAACGGTTGCAAAATCGACGGACCAGAGATGAAAAAGTCAGTCGACCGACGTGTAGCCTCACCTTGCTAGTGCGTCCAGTTTCGACAGCAAAATTTAGTTTCGACAGTTAAGTTCAGTTTCAACAGTTAAGTTCAGTTTCGACAGTTAAATTCAGTTTCAACAGTTAAGTTCAGAGATGAGCGGCTGATGTATTTTACATCTAGCACTTTGTGGTTATGTATTTTACGTCATGTATTGGAGATGCTATTAGAATTCCACTCAGGTTAACGTTGTTCGTTGTCTCTCTTGTCCTGCTTCAGCCTCGGCGTCGTACAACTCACCGGAGCTGCTCCAACGACGAAAACCTCCATCACAGCGGAGCAGTACCTCGGACTCCATCTCCAGACGCCTAAGATCTTCTTCCCCTCCTCCGACAGCCAAGTCAGCCGGAGCATCCTCACCGGCCAACCCAATCACGCTGAGATCGACATGGCTTCGCCAAAGAGGTTGTACACTTGTTGCATCTCTTTTTTTACTCTATATATATAGTCCACTGAGCACACGGATTTGTTCCTTTAGTGTCTCCTTGAAAGAAAAAACGTAGGAATTTTAATTTTCACTTGTCCTCCTTTTCAAATTCCTATTCATGAAGCACAAGACTAAGAGATAGTAGCATAATAGCATTATAACCGTACATTTTCTTGTGTTTGACTTAATCTCACCATGCTTCTTTGCATCCTGTGATCTTCCAATTGTTGTGAATCAAACACCCAGATTGGCAGAAATCCTGTGTTTTAAATTCTCTGTTTTGCACGTGCATTCCTATCCTATTCCTGTCTATTTCCTATCCCTACATTGTTGTAATCCTCCAATTCAAACGAGCCCTTACAGAATTACTTCTCTTACAGATAGTTGTCAAAGAAAACCTTGCGTGGTTTGTCCCGCTCCTGCTGCGCCATCGTCCACCCCAGCTCAGCTGCTCCAACGACAGAAGGGTCCAGCACAGCAGGGATCCAGCTTCCAGACTGTCTTTCGCCGCCTCAGATCTTCTTCCCCGCCGCTGGCAGCCATGAAAACTACACTACCATCATCAACCGAGCAGATGACCTCGAGGACTACACGGGTCCGCAAGAGAGGTCGCACTCTTTCGTGTCTGCTTACGTTATGCATCACTTAATATTACATGCTACTTTATCGTCCTATTCACCGATTAGACTCTGAGTCAACTCCAAACTAATGGTCAAACTTGAGTTTTTAAATGGTTGTGGGGTACATATCGGGGCCGCTATCAATAGTATCTATCTACTATCTGGTTAATCTCCGGTGTCTACTATGAGTTTCATGTTGGGTGGGAAACAAACAGTAAAGAAGCCATTATCTGTATTTTTTAACTGAAGCCATTATCTGCCTGCTATTATTGGTTTTGGGTCTATCCACAGGTTGCTCACTCTGGATTTCTCCATGCACTCCTTACATAATCTCACTATGTTTTATTCCTATGCATTACAGTTATTGTAAACAATGGAACTGAACATGTAGAGCAAAAGAGACGAGCCTTGTGTGGCAATAAAATTTCATGCAGACGTCGCTCCATGGTAGGCGCAAAGGCAGCCCCCTCCATGCATTTTGGATTGTAATCGAGAGGAAGATATCTATTCTGAGGGGGATTCAGAAGGAGAAGACAACTCCTATTTACCCCCTGAGGTCTTCGCTCTAACTTGGCATGCTGATGTTGGTTATATCATGCATATGGTGTCTTGCATTACTTACTTTATACATCAAATATGTCATCTACTTAGTTTAGACATCCTTTGTGCGAATGCCATCTGTTTAGTTTATTCATCATTTATGTGAATTATGCAACACCATCTTGTTTAGCCAGGCATCATATATGTGAATTTTGCAATGCCATCCTGCCTAGCCAGTCATCTTATATGTAAATTATATCAGGCCATCCTTTTTTTCCGTTACATATTAGATTTGTCAACAATGTTATTACATTCAACTGCTCTTCGTGTGCATCAGCCATTTGACACGGTGATGGCAAATTCTGGAGTGAAAACAAGGTCTTCAGAGCAGACTATGCTATCTGACGAAGCACATATCTCGTTGGTTACGGATAGCTCCTCAGAGGAGGATTCAGAGACAGATGACCAGTCCTATTCCCCCCCAAGGTGTATGCTCTAACTTGGCAGGGTTATGTTGCTCATATCGTGCGTATGGTGTCTGGCATTGCTATGTCATTTGATTAGTTTAGACATGCTTTGTGTGAATGCCACATGTTCAGTGTCTAATTACCATATATGTTAATTATGCATTGCCATCTTGTTGCAAGACATTATACATGTGAATTATACAATGCTATCTTGTTGCAAAGGCATTATATATGTGAATTATGCAATGCCATGCTGTTTAGCCAATCATCATGTATGTGAATTATATCATGCTATCATTTTTTTGTATTACGTGCTCCATTTGGCAACAACGTTTGTATATTCAACTACTCTTCCTGTGCATCAGCTATTTGAAGCGGTGATGGAAGTATCTGGAATGAAAACAAGGTATTCAGAGCAGACAATGCTACCTGCTGAAGCAGACATCTTGCTGGTTACAGAGAGCTCCTCAGAGGAGGATTCAGAGACTGATGACCAGTCCTATTTTCCCCCTGAGGTCTATGCTCAAACTTGGCAGGGTTATATTACCCATGTCATGCATGTTGTCTTGCATTGCTTAGTTTTTACATCATATATGGATTGCCATCTACTTACTTGCTTACTATATAAATCATATATTTGAATTATATCATGCCATCATGTTTACATAGTACATACACATCATCTATCTGAATTATGGCATGGCAACCCATTTAATAAAGACATCATATAGTTATATCATCTCATCCTGTTTAGTGTTACAGTCATCATATTTTGAATTATGGCATTCTATCCGTGAATGTATGTGAATTATGGCATGCCAACCTATTTAATAAACACATTATATAGTTATGTCATGTCATCCTGTTTACATAGTCTCATATTTTGAACTATGTCTTTCCATCTTTTTTAGTTAGCCATCATAATGTGAAATTGTGTCATGCTATCCTATTTAGTTAGCCATCATATATGTGAAATTGTGTCATGCTATCCTGTTTGGTTAGACACCATAAATATGAATTATTTCATGCCCTCTTTTATTCCCCACTATCCATTGCACCTGTCTATCATACAATGTCTATACTTTCAATTACTTTTCTTGTTTATCAGCCATTTGAATTGGAGAGCGTGATGGCAGTATCTAAGGGAGTAACAACATGGTCTTTAGAAAAGATAGTGCTACCAGTTGATGCAGATAGAACCATAGTTGTACTTGCCCAAAGACCAGATCCACCACCCATAACCCAGAATCTCGCAGATTGTACCCCTACCCAGTTGGACAGAGAACCAGCTACACCCCTTCTAACCCCAACCCCGGCAGATAGTAACCCAGTTTCAGTTGACACAACACCGTCTCCACCACAGAGCACCCAAACACGAGCAGTTAGTAAGGGAACTGTAGTGCCCAAAGCACGAGGACCACCACTTCGAATCCCAACTCAACGCTTAAAGGAGAAGAAGATTTGTTCTCAGGTCAGGTTATGTAGCTATGGTTCATACTCCTTTGCTCTTGCATGACTGTATTTACTCATACCAACTATTTTCAAATTTGAAGGATGGAATTGAAACTCCAATGGTGCAACAGGTATGTTTTAAACCTGTTTCTTTAACTGGTTTGCTATTGTAACCTGCTCTATGTTGATTTCAGTTTCAATTGAATAAACAGTTATGTTCTCATGTCATGCACATTACAAGTGTTGTCATTGCTCTATAGTTACCCACACTTATATTCTGTCTATTCTGCTTTGTCTTGAATAAATATTATTTGAACTGTGTCTCTATCTTGATTTGGCAACAAAAACTAGAATGGTATAGACCATAAAGTGACCATGGTACATAGATATATGTTTGTTTCATGCTGTTATCCTTTCCACTTTACTACTGAACTCATTTACCAAAATGAGTTTCATATACAACATGGTAAACATGTGATGTGTCTGCTTGTTTCTCTTTTAGAATGCGGACAAAATATTGGAGAACAGTACCGCGTTATCCAATGGTAAAGGAAGTAATGCAGATAAGGTTCAAGATAGTGAGACATCCCTGTTGGTCTCCAAGAAAGCTAATAAAAACTATCTTGACGACAATGAGGGAACCCAAAAGTCCTGTCTTGATGTAGTGTTCAAGTTACTGGTCACTACTGCTGGCACAAGCTCTTCGAACTCGCTGCCTGAATCAGTTCGTCTTCTTGAGTCTCAACTTCGAGTTGAAAGACATCGATCAGATGTGCTGCGACAGGAAGCTGAAGGACTGAGGAAGTCCCTGCAGAATTCAGATGCATATTTTCTGGTGCAACAGCAAGCACTGGAGGATTTAAGTGCCAAACAAGAGAAAGTTAATAAGCTTGCTAAGCATCTTGCCAGCATTATGGGTACCCAGGATATTGTTTCTTGAGATCTTCTGAAGTGGTTTTAGTCTGGATTTGTTTTGCTGCAGCGTTTATTTGCGCTGGTCGCCAACTTTGACAACCAGTGTATATGACATGCTGCTTTGTTCCCTATATTTGCACTGGTGGCGAACTTTGATGCCCAGTGGATGTAATATGTGTAATAGCCGTGATAGCCTAGCGTTAGTTGCTTGCTTATTTATTTCCTTGTTGTCTTGTTTATTTGTTTGCTTGTAGTCATTGCAGTTCTTTTTCCGCGGTTAGCTAGTGGCTGCAATAACCTATTTTTTAAAACTAGGCCACAATAACCATGGGCTAATATTTACTGTAGTGACACTGGGCCTCCTACTGGCCGTAGAAACAGTGGGCCTTCTACGGGACGTAGAAACAATGGGCCTTCTGTGGGCCGTCTTATCAATGGGCCTTATACGGGCCGTATAATCGATTAGCCAAACATGGGCCAAACAGACCGCATTATGGCCGTAAACGGGCTAGAGTTGGAACCGTTCGTTCATGGGCCGACCATAACGGGCCATCGTTAATAGGCCATATTTGATGATGCTATGAAATCGGCCCAACGTATTAACGTACCACAAACGGGCCGACTGTAACCACGTGCTGAATTTGGCCCACAAGCAGAAAATGACAGTAACGGGCCGTAAGTAAACGAATGCTGGAAATGAGCCCAAGAATAAATGGGCCTCGAGAAGGCCGAAAGATGACATGGGCTGGAAACGGCCCAATGGAATAACGGGCCGTTAATGGGTATAAAGTGATACACTGTTCATCACGGGCCAGTTTCACCACGGGCTGTTAATGGGTGTAAAGTGATACACTGTTCATTATGGCCCAGTTTCACCACGGGCCGTTAGTAGGCCAAGAGTTACATAGGGCCTCATATGGGCCGAAAGACGTCATGGGCCATACATGGACCAGAAGTGAAAACGAGCTGGAATCATATTGGATGGCCCAGATGATGCTACTGGGCCTAATTCGGATAGGGTGTAACGGGCCTTGGGTTAGCGGGCTGTAAATGGGCTATATTCGAACAAGCCGTTAACAGGCTTTCCATGGGCCGGCCCGCCAGCTTTTGACCAAGTCAAACGGGCCGACCTTTTCATAGGAATGGACCTCTGTTGGGCCGTGCCATGTGTCGACGTATCATAGGCGCCTTCCGTCCAATGAGTGGTTGACATCTGTCCCAACGATGAGCCGACACGTGTTTCCTCCAGCCAATGATGATTTTACACGTGGAAAATCCCCATTGGTCGGGGTTGTTAACGGGTTATCGGATCCAAAACCCGACCCGATAGCTTAATGACGTTCCGTTACGGTGGATGCCACGTGTCGGTCACCCTTGACGAAAGCACTTTTGTGACGCACGATTTATCGTCATGGAAGTGGACACTTCCGTGATGATAATTTTGGTAATGTCATGGAACACTTCTACGACAGCACATGTATGACTATCTTGATTCTGTCATAAATTTGTCATGGATGTACATGCATGATAAATAAAGCGACCTATTGTGACAAACACGTATCATCACGGAAGTGTATTTTTTTGTAGTGGAGGGTTCAAGGCCTATAATATCTGTAGTTAAAATAGAGAGACCAGTTCACAAAATCATGGATTAGTAGTACGTGTTAGGTTGATCTCTCTCCGGTTCGAGCCTAACGGGTCGAACATGCCCTTCCATCGCGCCCTGATCGGGGGCGCCCAACCAAACCATGGTTGGTGGGCCCTTGTCGCCAGCGCAATATAAAGAGGTGGGGTGCCGGGGCACGCATCATGAGGTTCACCGTGCACCACAACACCATCAACACACCGATCCGATCTAGGGTTGCGCTAGGCCGACGGGAAGCTCCGCCACCACCACCTCGCCATCTCACTGCCATCACCGCCGCCACAACATCACCATGGCTGCTGGTTCGAGCTCGCAAGGCAAGGCAAAAGGTAGGTTCACCGGAATCACTAGCCTACACCGATCCAGAGGATCTATCAATGATACCAGGCCATGCTAGGTTATGTTTTTCGGTGCAAAGTATAAATAGAGAAAAAAGGCCCCCCCAAGAACCCTAATCAGAGGGCAAAGGAAAGATTACCGGCAGAGGGCCTCGGGCCTCGCCGGCAAAGTGCGCATCGGCAAGCCGAGGTGCGGGGAAGAAGAACACAACCTTCCCAAGGGGTCAAAAGGGCACCACCACCGCACCACTTGACGGCGGCGTGCTCTCCCTCCGGAGTTGGCGCACACCAGCAAGGGGGC